>NC_030417.2:9876621-10031621 GCF_001660625.3 Ictalurus punctatus
TAAAAAAAAAAAAAAGAGAGAGAGAGATCACAAATATTTCAGTGTTTTTTTTTTTCTTTATTTAGTACTTCCCTGAATAAGCTCTTTCTATAACATGTTTAGATTATTTTGTTTAAAGATCTTCTTTTTTTCATGTAGTACTGCTCCTCAGAAGCTACTTAAGATAGTTCCATGTCACCCAGAAGACAAGATGATAATTTACACCGAACATCCTGTTAAAAAGTTTAGGCCCTGTTTACACTAGTGCGTTTTTAAAATGAAAACGATCCTCGTCCACAACTGAAAACGCACACGGTCACATGACCATCCATGCACATGCGCATTAAAGCATAAACAGGAAGTTGGTTGGCAGGCACAACAAACCGGCTTTCCACGTATGGCTTGCGCCGCTTGAAACGAGATTTGTTGCCGAGCGCTCTAATCGTAGCTCGGCTCTTGCGCATGTAGGCAGCTGCAGTATTATAAAATACAGCATTTAACTGTACAATGGCTGCTAAGAATGACGACAAAGCCAGCAAAGCTTGCGGTTCAGTCTTACCCTAACCATAAACAGTCCAATTTTTAATCAGAAAAGGATAGACACACAGTCCATTTAAAACCAACTAGTCCATGTTTAGACCAGAGGATGATAGATACACAATCCATTCACATATAAAGATAGGACAAAAACATGAAAGTATGATAGATACACGGTCCACTAAAAACCAAATGGTCCATTTGGAATTACAATAAAATAATAGATAGACAGTCCATTCAAAAATTCTTACAATGAATTCTCATAGGATAAAGTTTTGAAAGTATAATAGATGAAAAAATGAAGGAAGATTTAGAGGTGCCAGTGCATAATTAACCTGAAATTGGGATGGATTTTATTTAAGAAACAAACATTCAAAAAAACCTAACCCTAACCCCCTGACCCTGACCCTAACCCAAACCTGTTGTATACGATCAAGGTAGCGTAATGTTCATATGGTAGGGGCTTGACGAATCAGGGAAGGATACGCAATGATCCAGAAGACCCAATCACGAGTGATTGTGGGCGAAGCCACGCCTTCATTTTCAAAAGTCTTCGTTTCGGTCTGTTTATACTGAAACGCGAGCCCGGGGTTTTCAAACCAAAAACGGGGTCTACGACGTTTCCAAAGTCTGTTTTCAAGCGTCATAAACGCCAGAGTAGTGTAGACGACACGCGTAACCGTAGCGAAAGTTGTGCGTTTTAAAAACGAAAACGCGCCTGTGTAAACAGGGCCATAATGCATCGTGTTGCCTTCTTGAGCATCAGTGAATGTTTGCACCTTTTGTAATAGTCGTGTACGAGTCCCTCAGTCGTCCTCAGTGTGAAAAGATGGATCTCAGCATCATATATCCGCTGTTGGAAACAGCTCAAATACGGAGAAGATGCTGGAAAAGTAAAGAACGTGCAGGACCTGGAGGATTTTTCTGAAGAGCAGTGGGCAGTTTAACTGCTCGGGACAAACAAGAGACTCATGAACAACTATCAGTATTACTGCTACTCAAATGGAAATGAGCAACCGCAGTGATTTGAATAAAAGCAGTACTATTATTATTATTATTATTATTAATAATAATAATAATAATAACGTTTGCAATGAGTATGATGAGGTGAGTGTCTCACTGTCAGTCATTCCGAGACTGGGTATGCAGCTGTGTATTTTTCTGAGGCTTTTCATTTGTTTGAAGAACTGTCTTGTATTGACTTGAACTTTCCCACGGGGACGAAATCTACCCTCTACAAGACGGCAGGCTTTTGTAATAAACGATCATTTTATTATCAGATCGCACTAACTTTTTTTTTTTTTTTTATTAAATATAATATTACACTTGTAAATATCTGTGAAGGTAAAAGAAAGAAAGAGAAAAAAAAAACACCACCCTCCCCGAGCAGCCATAACTGCTGCCACACTTATCTTCCTACGAACAGTTTTTCCGGGCATTTGATC
Organism: Ictalurus punctatus; assembly: GCF_001660625.3. Classification (NCBI taxonomy): domain Eukaryota; kingdom Metazoa; phylum Chordata; class Actinopteri; order Siluriformes; family Ictaluridae; genus Ictalurus; species Ictalurus punctatus. The sequence continues at coordinate 9,878,583 of NC_030417.2, forward strand.
CGACTCCACTGTGAATAGCTTGATTTGGTTAAGGTCAGGCGACGGGAAAGGACATTCAATTTTAGACAGCGCCGAGTTCTTCCCCTCTCTCCAGTTACTGTATATCTCCCACAGCTTAGAGGTGTACCTGGGGTTGTTGGAAAAATCCAACCTTGCTCAGCAGATGTAAATGAAAGGCAAGATGTCCTCAGACTTTTAACAGTCCTCGGTAAATTATGGATCGAAAGCCGCAGGCATATGGGATTGCTGGATGCTGTGCACACCTGTTATGTTGGGGAAGAGAGACAAAAATGGACAGATGGAGTACGGAGACGTGCCTGTGTGTGCCTGTGTGTGCCTGTGTGTGTGTGTGTGTGTGTGTGTGTGTGTGTGGTAAAAATGTGTTCTCCCCCTCGGCAGGTTCTTTTTCATCACACCTCTCGTAAAGGAAGTGATGCGCCTCTGATATCCTGCTTTTATCTGCAGGCTGTCTTCATAAAGCCGCTTCATATCCCCGCGTCCTCTTAAAAAAAATACCTACGCTCTTATCTTCTTTTATTATATCTTGCATATCTGTGTGTGTGTTGGCCTTTTTTTGTGCAGGATGGCTGTGAAAAAGAATGGAGCTTGAGGGGAGGAATGAGTGATGGAGAGTGGCGAAAGAATAGTGTGTGTGTGTGAGAGTGTTTTTATTGCTGATGCATGCTTTACTGAGGGTTTTTTCTAATGATTGGAAATAGCTGTAAAATGCAGAATGGGCGAGATTTGTACAAGTGAGGTGTTTTTTTTTTTTTATTTTTTAAATATTTTTTCTAGGAGAATTCTGGTTTGTTTATTGTTCATCTTGCAAAGGACGATTTAAGACTCGTTCTCTGTCCCTCAGTGTGAGATTAAACTGGCTCCGAAGCGTTCACGCCTGGAGAGCAGCGCCTCCGGCGAGGACGACGACGCCGAGGAAGACTCTGATTCTGACGAGGAGTCGTCCGCGAAGGCACGTTACTTCGGTTACGTGAAGCAGGGCCTGTACTACGTGACCGAGATGGAGCGCTTCGCTCCTCCGAGGAAGAGACCACGCACCGTCCTGAAAAACTACAGACTGCTCAGCTTGAGGTCTACCACGCCTGAGGAGCTCTACCAGAGGAAGGTGAGGTGGGCGGGGACCCATGTCTGAGTTTGTACATTAGCAGGTGATCGACATGACTTTTCGTCGTTCAGGTGTCGCCCATGTGGTCCCGTTGCTCTTTCAGACACAGCAGATCGACCAGGCTGGAGATTGTGGTGTGATTTTATTAATTTTTTTCTGGAGCAGAACTCTCCAAGGATAATCAGCCGAGCGCAACGACTCGATATGTTATTCGTTCATTTGTCTTCTCGGGTTAAGTGAAAACGGATAAGGTAGTAGTTAAACAGGTGGGTGAAAGAGAACCGGTCTCGGCATGCTGCCCTTGTTAGTAGTCCTGTCAGAAAAGCGGGCGCAGCATAGCTCATCGATGCCTATCAGAACACACAATACCCCATTAACGCACTACAGGACAGCTTCAGAGTCTAACAGGATGTCGAGTGGCCTGTGAATATTGAAAGGCTCTGTGGTTTTGGTCCCCACAGTGATTTGTGAGTGCAGAAGCTTTTATTGTGGCTGGACGAACAGAGGTGATAATGCTTTGTTTACGACACAGCGACTTAATGAGGAGCCATGGGAGCTGGGCAGAGACATTAACCTGCCTCTCTCTCTCTCTCTATCTCTCTCTCTCTCTCTCTCTCTCGTGTGTGTGCAGATTGATAATGAGGAATATGGGGAAGCTTTGTCTTTGGCACACGTCTATGGACTGGACTCAGATTTGGTGTATCAGAGGCAGTGGAGGAAGTCGTCGGTCAGCATTGCCTCTATACAGGACTATCTGGTAAGTAAGAACGTGAACAACAAAGTCCACTATCCAAAACTGGCTTTATTTCAGCAGTCATGCTTTATTGATGCTACAGCACTGTCGAATTCTCAAACCGCATTGGCGTTCTGTGATTCACGTCACATGCACTTGTCTTAAGATGTTTTTTTTTTTTTAATTATTATTATTATTATAACAACTCACACAAGGACTTGTATGGAAAGCATTTTTTTATGAAGACATAGACGTTCCACAACATTAAAACGTAACTAAATTGATGAGAAGTATGACGAGACGTGTCGTTCCTAGTAGAGTTGGCCGACTGCTGTAGTATAAGAGGAATAAAACGCTTCTATATATATATATATATATATATATATATATATATATATATATATATATATATATATATAATCAATAAATATAAAAAATATCTAAATGTTAAATCTGTTAAAGACTTGTGGATCTTGTCCATTTGTAAATTTAGGTCAAACAAATCATACCGTGGTTCTATTTCTATTGCTTTTTTTTAATTAAAAAAAAAAAAAAACTGTGTGTGTGTCTTTAGAGTAAGATAAAGAAGCGCTCCTGGGTGCTACACGAGTGTGTCGAGAGGGTTCCAGAGAACGTGGATGCTGCCAAGGAGCTCTTACAGTACGGTCTGAAAGGAACCGACCTAGAGGCCCTTATCGCTATTGGCAACGGAGAGGATGGAGGCAGGTGTGTGCCTCTCGCATACACACACAAACACAATCCAATTTGTGTCTTCATGCCAGGGCTAATTAAAAAAAAATTGTGCTCTAATTCACTTATGCATGTACAGTGGTTCTAAAGTCCATCCCTAACAGGGTGCTAATAAACCCATGATGCACTGGGCTTAATAACAGTCACGATAAATGTACTCGCTTCCCCTTAGTGCATATTCAGTATTGCCCTTCAATCTTTTAGTCTGTTGTTGACGTGAGATATTGAAGTGAGAGAAAAGTAAGTAAAGATGCCTTGAAGATGACATCAGGATCGCAAATAAATAAAAAGTGATTTTATTTCAGTTTATTAAACAACAAGTCTTTTCAGATTCGATTTAGGCCACTATATAGTCCAGTATTTTTCATACGTTTTCATGCGACCGCACTTTTTAATTCGCGAATCTTATCGGACAAAAAGGGTGTTCAGAAGGTCTGCAAGGCGTATATTATATTACTGCATTCCTTCTAATACGTTTCTATAATAACTACATACACAGGGACTTATACAGCAGACTCTCCACACAATCGGATTTAAAAACTAAACACGTCGATATGGTGAAGTTTTCTGTGAGGAGTCTCCAACGTCAGTGCTTTGTAACAGTCTGAGGTTTTCCACCATGACAGTGGAAGTCTTCAAGAGAGGAAAAAAAAAAAAAGAGGCTGGTGAGGGAAAGACTGTTTATAGCTGCCGTAACATAAGTGATAACTTGTTGCGTGGACGTTCCACAACATTGAACGGTAACTTTCTGTAGTGTTTACGAGGAATAAAACACGTCAGGATGTGCCGTTATTGGAAAATAAACAACTTTGAGGTGATATTAACTTAAGCCACATCACAGCACCCTGCTGTTGATTATGTTTCCTGTAATAGCATGCCCAATATATATATACAGGTCCGTCTCAAAAAAGAAAAGCTCCGTAATTTCATTCAAAAAGTGGAACGTTCATATTCTAGATTCATTACACATAAAGCGAAATATTTCAAGCCTTTTTTTAAAATCTTGGTTATGGCTTACAGCTCATGGAAATCAAAAATGTAGTATTTCAACATATTAGAATAAAGAATTTATAATACAGAAATGTTGACCTGTTGAAAAGTATGTTAATTTCTGCACTAAATACTTGGTCGGGGCTTTAATCCTTTTAGCACAAATTACTGCATCAGTGCGGCGTGGCATGGAGGCAATCAGCCTGTGGCACTGCTGAGGTGTTCTGGAAGCCCAGGTTGCTTTGATAGCGGCCTTCAGCTCGTCTGTATTGTTGGGTCTGGGGTGTCTCGTAGATTCTCTACAGGGTTCGGGTCAGGCGAGTCGGCTGGCCAATCAAGCACAGTAATACGATGCTCAGCAAACTATTTACTAGTGGTTTTGGCACTGTGGGCAGGTGCCAAGTCCTGCTGGAAAAGGAAATCAGCATCTTCATAAAGCTCGTCAGCAGATGGAAGCATGAAGTGCTCTAAAATCTCCTGGTAGACGTTGCATTGACTCTCGACTTGAGAAAACACACTGGACCAACACCAGCAGATGACATGGCAACCCAAATCATCACTGACTGTGGAAACTTCGCACTGGACTTCAAGCAACTTGTATTCTGTGCCTCTCCACTCTTCCTCCAGACTCTGGGACCTTGATTTCCAAATGAAATATAACATTTACTTTCATCGTCCCCATGATTGTGGTTGTTTACTGAACCAGACTGAGAGATTAAAGGCTCAGGAAACCTTTGCAGGTGTTTTGAGTGAATTAGCTTCTCAGGTCGACATTTCTCTATTATAAATTCTTTATTCTAATATTTTGAGATACTGTTTTTTTTTTTAATTTTTTTATTTTTTTTAATTTTTATTATTTCCATGAGCTGTAAGCCGCAATTATCAAGATTAAAACAAACAAACAAAAAAAAAAGCTTGAAATATTTCACTTTGTGTAATGAATCTAGAATATTTGAACGTTCCACTTTTTGAATTAAATTATGGAAAGAAAATGAACTTTTCCACAACACTCAAATTTTTTGAGATGCACCTGTATATAAATATTTTATTACTTTTTACCTTTCTACCGTTGTTATTCAGGCACAAATACAGAATTTGTATTAAAACTGGTGGAAGGAAGGCCCAGCTGATTAACACAGCCAGTGTTCCTTTCTTTCGTTCCTGCTTAGGTTCATCTTACCGGGCGACGTGGACATCGACGATGCTCCGTACGAAGATTTCCGGTCGATGCAGGAAGAAATGGAGATAAAACGAGAGAGAGAAGCGCAGAAAAGACAAGATCTGCTTAAGAAAGTAGACTTCAGCAAGTGAGTTTCTTCTAATATGCCCACACACACACAGAGCACATTAAGAGAGGCGCAGTAATACCCTTCCTCCAGAGAGTAATAAAGGAAAAGAGATAGAGAGGAGGTCCTAAAGGAGGAGGAGAGGTGGAGGGTGAAATTAAAGTCCTTTATATTTGCTTCTAATCTGCATGACTTCATTTATACTCCAAGCCTAGAGCCTGAAAGAATGGGTGGGAGTGAAGTGGGGTGGGGGGACCTCAAACAAATCACACACATGCACACAGAGAGTGGAACAGGAAAAGCGAACACGGTAAACATTACTAATCAAAGCAGTCTTGTTTACACACTGGAATGCTTGTACGATTTTTCAGCCCATAACGTGCTCCAGACACTTAACACGCTCCCTAATGTCTCGCCTCACACAGCCTTATGAACTGCATCCACTTAATTACAGCTCGGTCCCAGCAGCCGTCCAATTCCACTCCTGCTGCGTGTGTGTTTTTGTATTTATGGATGTGTATGGTGTCTTAACATGTGCTGTCTGCTAAACAGTCACTGATTTACTAAAGATTTGTGTGTGCAAATGTAATAACACCTGAAAACAATGTGCTGATTTAATAACTGGGTCTATTACTGAGAATTGAGTCATTCATTGTCTTTTTTTTTCTTTCTTTTTTTTCTTTTTTTTTCCCCTCCCCCCCAGTTTAGCTTTTTTGACGTGTAATTTCTAGCTAAAAGTGTAAAGTACAATGAAAATATATTCATTTAGTAACCCAGATTACGATGTATCAAACCTTTTTATGGTGCAAATTAATACGACCGGAAATCAGGTATTACGTTTGCAGAAGCCTGTTTCTGCCAGTTTAAGACAAAATTACACCGTTCACAAGGCTTTAATAATGAGAAGATTCATCAAAACCATGCTTTACTGTCTCCAAATGATTTCTTCAAGTGATGTTGTTGTAGCAGAAGTTGAAACGAAACAATATAGCACTTGGGAAAAGGAAAACAGACAATGCTCGTCCATAGGGGCATTTATATCACATTTACATTTATTCATTTAGCAGTAGTGATGTCACGAGAACCGATACTTCGGGACCAACATTCTTAAAACGTGACGGTACTTGTTTTTCTGGAGTAGCGTTGGAAACAATTCTAATGGCGGTACCGAGGTTGCAATTCTTCCGGACCTGATGGGGGCAGCAAATACGCGCAAGTGTTTTAGTCGGTCCACAAGTGGTGAAGAAGAACAACAACAACTACAAGCACACGGGAAAAACTACAGAAGTTTAGCTCCACTGCGACTCTTTGAGAGGAAAGGTGGTAGGGAATATGGAAATCGAGGCGGATGACAACAAACATATAATTGATGCTTTGAAGCCGGTGAGCAACCGGTGCTATCGTTCATTTCAAACAAAGCAAGGAAACACCTGGAACTTGGCGAAGCACCTGAAAGACCCCCTATATTATGTTTGTTTGAGGCAGCTGGCATTGTGGCCGTGAAACCAGCTAACGTTATGCTCCATGTAATGTCAGTTATTTGTTAACGACGCTAACACATTGCAGTGTTATAAACTACCTCCTAATGGGCCACCATGCATCGCCATTCAGCCCGTGTCCTGTCAGCAACATGTAGCCTAATGTCACTAATAATTATTCAAATGTTCATGATTTTAATAAATCGTTTTGGCCTTCCACCAGATCAGAGAATTGAAACTAATGCTTGCATTCAGAGTATAAGGTGTGTGTGCGTGTGCATCCGTTTAGGAGTGCTGCATCTCCACTGTAGCCTCCACTCATTGTCAGATAGTGTTTGATAACTAAAATCTCTCTCTCTCTCTCTCTCTCTCTCTCTCTCTCTCTCTCTCTCTCTCTCTCTCTTTGCCAGTATCAGCCAGAGCAGGATGTCCTCCAGGAGAGTTTTTAATTTAATTGTTGTTATTTTATTTTTATACCACACCGTGTAATTTGGTATCGTGACATCCCTATTTAGCAGACGCTTTTATTCAAAGCGACTATGAGGAAATACAAACAAGGCGATATATTAAGCAGAGAACAATAAAAGTAGTGCTACCATACAAGATCTTTAATTGAGTTCTAGAAAAGCAAAGTGCACAGAGTAAAGGTGTAAGCGCCAGAGTAAGGTGTGGGTTTTTTTTTTTTGTTTAGGGTTTAGTTACGTGTTCACGGAAGAGGTGGGTCTTTAGCTGTTTTTTGAAGATAGTGACTGATTCAGCGGTCTGGATTGAGGTTGGAAGCTCATTCCACCACTTAGGGACAGATAGTGTGAAGGTTCTGGAAAGGGAATATATCAGATGTTCAGGAAATCTTCATAATGTCCTAAATTCGCAACTCTCAGACACAGATTTTACACATAGATTAATTTTTTTGTAATTGCTGTTTGAAAGATATAAGTCGATGTTCTGTTGATTTGCTCACTTCCATAGTTGTTGTTGCAGTAGAGAAAAATGGGACAGGCACTAATAGAGATCCATTGGGTCAGGATTCTCACTGCCTCACGCTCAGTGCAGGAGGAGCGTTAATGAGAAGGTTACCAAATTGTGCTTGTTTAAAATTCTTCACAGCCACCAAGAGCAAATTATTGGATTGAAATCTAACAACTTTACCACAAAATGTAAAGTGTACATGCAGGCATTGTGTCTGTGATGAATAGGACCATTTCTAATGTAAATATAAACAGTGGGAAAGGGGAATTATGGAGTGCATAATGAAAGATGTGTGGAATATTTGTTTCCTGCACAGAGGCTGAGAAAAAGAACAAGTTCCTGTTTTATTGATGCAACTTTTTGGGCTCGTTTCAGGTGTGTGTATGTGTGTGGGTTTGAGAAAGTGGTCAGTCCTAGTTAAAGATATTACATTCACACAGATCCACATAAAGCTCAAAGACTGTACGCTGTATAACTGTATGCCATCGACTCCTACACGAGCTTACTCTAACATTCACTCGCCATAAACCGATGGTTGCGTATATAACCGCGGTTCTATGAATTTCGGATGACCGCCAGAGGCGGTGCTTTTCAGCACCTGGATGTCCATCACATGTACGTGCAGGTCGAGTGTTTATATCAAGAAAGTCACCTGTGACCTGTGCCTTTTTCCCCAGTACTAAAGGCACGTTCACCCCAGAAACGACTTCTTGGCACTCCTCTCGTGACTGCCAAGCTCTGGAGGTCATCCGAAATTCATAGAACCGCGGTTACATATGTAACCATCGTTCCATTTCATTTCTACTGACCGTGCTTTCAGCACCTGGATGAGTAATACCAACATGGTTATGACGAAGTTCTACGTTCCCATTAACAACAGCTGTGAAGCCGGGGAAAAAATGGCTGCAGCCACTGGGTTGTGCAAGATCACATTCACCCTATAAAATCTTGCAAATCTGCAGGTTGATGCCCATGATGCAACTGCACAAGTATCTGAAAGAGGTACTCCTCGTAGGGCTGCCCATGAAGTAGACACACTCCTGGTTGAGTGACTTTGAACCTGAGGAGCGATCTGGAGACCCCTGCCCTAATAGGCATAAACGATCCATTTTGACAGGCGCTGCTTGGACACAGCCTTACCTCGCCTATGCCTCGTATGGCAGACAAACTGAATCTGACTGCCGGAATTCAGCAGTCATTTGGATATAACACTTTAGAGCTCACACTTGGCACAACAGGCTCGCACTCAACCCTTGATCGTCTTCCTGAGTTGGGGGCTCAAAAGCTGAAAGACTGATGGGCTGGTTCGTATAAGACAAAGAAAAGGTCTTTGGGAGAAATTAAGGGTTCGGCCATAAAGTTACCCGTGTTCCCAGAACTCCAGTGTAGGCACTCTCAGCTCACTGATAAGGCGTACAACTCACCTACTCGTCTAGCTGATGCCATGGCTAAGAGGAAAGAGGTTTTCATAGACCGCCACCTCAATTTTGATCTCTCTAGAGGTTCAAATGGGATCTGACACAGTGCCTCTAATACGAGAGGCAAGTCCCAAGAGGATACTGGGTTTCATCAAGGAGGTCTCAATTGTTGAGCACCTTTTAAGAAAGCGGGTCACATGGGTGTGGGACCCAGTCGTCACACCATCTATTCTATTATGCATGGCTGACATGGCAGCTATGTATATCTTGATGGTCGAGGCTGCAAGGCCACCATCAAGACGGGAGTGGAGAAAGCTCCTGGTATTCCCTGTATGAAACAGCGTGTTGGTTCCTGAATTTGTTCTTGGCACCACTCAGAAAAGAGTTTCCATCTGTTAGCGTACAACACATTGGTGGAAGGTGCACGGGAGTTGTGGATGGTCTGTAAAACTGGTGGATCACACGGTCTTAGTAATGTCTCTGGCCCTTCAGAGGCCAGACCCAAAGTTGCAGCCGGGATGGGTTCAGGTACCAGATTCGACCCTCCAACTGTAAGAGGAGATCCCTCCTCACAGGGAGGCACCAAGGCTCCCTGTATAGTAATCTATGTAGTATTGGGAACCACACCTTCCCTGGCCATTTGGGGGCTACTAGTAGCAAATTGTGGTTGCCCTTGAGGATCCTGACTAGGGAGGGCAGTATCAACGGTAGTGGAGGGAAAGCATACAGCAGTCGACTTGGCTGCGCATGGGCCAGTGCATCTTGGCCCAAGGGGCTTGTTAGTTCCCACAATGAAAATCTTTGCCGTCCGAGGCCCTAGTGGAGAGTGCATCCTCCTCCTGGGTCTCAAAGGATGGTGACAGTATTGGAGGCAGCACCCTGGGAGGAGACTGCAGTGCAGCTGTAGCGGGACCACTAGCAGGCTGTGCACTGGGTGGTTGCAGATTAAGGAGGAGAGATTTAATCTCTGCAAAGTCAGAAGCCAATGTGTCTACCTTCTGGGCTAGGGGGTGTACCTTTCTGCATTTCCCCTCACTAGGGGCCCCCAGAGAATCAGTCTTACGGTGCTTATGAGAGCTGGGAGACATGGCCTGTGTAGGATGCGGTTGAGTGCCCAACCTGCCCTCTAGCTGGTCCAGCCTGGCTGCCTGTGCTGCTAAGTTCATGGAGCTGCAATTCATGCATGCCATCTCAGTCAATCCCTCTCTTAAGTTGGCAACCCCCAGGCAAGAGGGTCACCTCTCATGGCCATCCTCTAGTTCCAGAGGGGTCAGGCAATCAATACATGTCATAAACATGGGTACCAGCAGTAATTACTACCCACGTGGTTTTCCGCGTGTGACCACTTTTCCAGGTGGTAATTGATCCCGTTTTGACTACCTCCCCTTCAGTGCGCGTTATGTAGCGCCTCCTACCACATCGAATCAATTATGAGAATTTAACTATAATAATATTGGGGAATGATCCTTCTATGATCACTCTGATACAATATGGTACAGTTAAGAGCGAACACGCTCACACTATAGCCAATAATTAAACAAATTCACGAACTAAATCAAGGGGATGAAAAACATTTCAATGAAGCCCAATCGGGGTGCGTTGCTTACCGACAGCGGGCTTTCAAAAAATGAAATGACCAAAATCGTGGGGAATAACTCCATGATGCGTATAAACAGAAAACTACGGGAAGGGATTCCAACCCGAACTCAAGTATTTAGCATTGTATCGGCGTTAAAGCGAGAAACACCAAACTGTTCACAAACTGTAAACTGCCGCTTGCCGAATTAGAGCGTGCCCACTCCTAAATGCCGTTGAAAGTTTGTAGCTCCAACCCAACTTTGGTTTACAAGACTACTAGCAGCGGTACCTGCACTCCTGAAACCTGCTTACCAATGTGAGAAGATAATGAGGTCGTTTCCGGGGTGACTGTGCCTTTAGTACCAGGGCAAAAGGCACACGTCACCCAGGTCACAGGTGACTTTTTTGATATAAACACTTGACCTGCACGTACATGTGATGGATATCCAGGTGCTGAAAGCACCGCCTCTGGCGGTCAGTAGAAATGAAATAGAACTGTAGCATATGTCACCTGTGATTACATCACCTTCCTTTCTTTCTTTCTTTGTCTCTTTCTTTCTTTCTTTCTTTCTTTCTAAAATTCACTCACCATAAACCTGTAGCATACGTCACCTGTGATTACCTCAGCTTCCTTTCTTTCTTTATTTGTCTTTTTCTTTCTTTCTACCTTCCTGTCTTTCTTCCTTTCTTTCTTTCTTTCCTTCTAAAATTCACTCACCATAAACCTGTAGCATGCGTCACCTGTGATTACTTCACTGTTCTTTCTTTCTTTCTTTCAACATCTTTATTCTTTTACCTACTTCGTTTAGTTTGGGGTTAATGTCGTTTTTCATTGCAGTATTGTTTAATCATATATACAGGACGTTAAGTAATTTAACACAGAATGGTTAATCCGTGCTCCTTGGATGTCAGAGTGGTATTAATGAGGATGCAGTTGTGTCCCGTTGTGTCTCATGTTTGTAAAAAAAACAACAACAAAAAAACAAATTACAAACCCAAAGCGTTTGGGCCATTTATTTATTTATTTATTATTTTTTTTTTTAATGTGCAGTAGAACAACTCCATTAATGTCCGTTTAACACACACACACATACACACACAGAGATTGCTCAGTGCAGTTTGCTGTTGTGATTATGGAGTGGAAAACCAAAGGCCATCGTTTTGTTAATTCCTTTTTAACTGCGTAGCCATTACAGCAGCACAACACTATCGATCACAATGGGGTGTGCGTGTGTGCGTGTGTGCGTGTGTGTGCGCGTGTGTGTGTGTGTGTGTGTGTGTGTGTGTGTAGCCAGGCAGGGCTGTTCACCGGCCCAGGCTTTGTTTTCTCACTCAACTAATGCTCAACACGGTACAATTACCATTAAACTTGCTGTTCAGAACTGTGAAAGTAAAACTGGAGTTAGTGACCTCCATTACACGCGCACACACACACACACACACACACACACACACCCACCCCTCTCTCACAGTTGACTACTCCCACAGCACATTACTGCATCAGTTTCACCCTTCCTAGCCCTGAAAGTGCAGCACTTAATTGAAGAATGCAAATCAAAATATGCTGAAGCTGTTAATGTTCACAGCCTCACACTCCGAGCTCATATATAACACTTCCTTAATAAGGGTTTTATACTGAAGCGCTGAAGAAGTCTTGTTTTAACTGGAAAAAAATGAATTCAGAGTTAAAACACAAAACGGCGACTCTGTCGTTCAGCAACATCAGTCAGCATGGAGACGTCCTGCTTCTGGCTGCATGAGCACCATAATGATCAATTATACTCAGGGAGTTTCACTAGAGCAGCGTACACTCGGATCAATTCAGGCGTTTAGGTCTTGCTTTAGGTTCAAAAGTTTGGGCACCCCTGCCCAATGACATGGTTAATAAATTTTCAGGGGCGTGGGAGAAATTTTGAACCTGGGGGGCATGCTTAAATGCTAGGGGGGTTCAGGGCTCCTCCGAAAAGATATTTTGTGTGTGTGTGTGTGTGTGTGTGTGTGTGTGTGTGTGTTATTTAACGTTTTTTATTATTTTACTTCACTTTTCTGTCTTTCTTTCTTAACTTTATTTAACATCTTATTTAACACATTACTTACTTTAATTTTCTTTCTTTCTGTCTGTCTGTCAGTCAGGTATTTCCCCTTGCTGAGTGTCAATGCGACAGCGCACGCTTCCGGGTTTTGTCTTTGTTTACATTGACACACGTGTTTGTTTTGGTTCCCGTCCTGTCTCCGCCCATGTATTGTGATTGGTTGTTTCCCTTTCCCTCATAATGTGTCATTATGTTTCTCAGCTGTTTCTGTTTGCCCCTTGATCAGTCTGTCTATTTTATACCTTTGTGTTTGTGTTACATTGCGAAGTATACTCTCAGTATTGCCTTTGTGCCCCTGACATTAGCAAGCCTTGTTTATTCTTTCTTCCGGTTTTTGACTCATTGCCTGTTTTTCCATTCACGTGCCTTGTTTTGCCACTGGCTGTTTACTGACTTTGAACTAGCCAATCGTTTTTCGGATTTGCCTGTCTGTCTGTTAATAAAGTTTTAAACTGTGACTGCATACGTCTTCTCTCTGCTTTACATGACACTTTCTTTGGTTCTTTCATCTAACATTTTTGTTACCTTATTTTCTATACCATCATTTTTTATTTTTTTTATGTTTTTTGATGCTAATACACGGACTCACTCTCGCCACTGCATTGGGCTTCAACACAAATCATCATAGCTGCTACATGTCTGTGTGTAGCTTGTTTTTATTTCCAAAATGATTCATTTTTTTTCCTGTTTTTTTTTTTTTTTTTTTGGTTTGTTTAAATAAAGATTGAGATTTCATTACTTTTAAAAATTTGTTAACAGTTTAGAAGTGATGTCGTGTTGTATATGCCTGGTGGATTTCTGGTTTGATTTGATTTCAATACAGTTGTAAAAGTATAATAATATGTTTTTAACATAATATAATCTAAAATGTTTTTCTCTGTGCAGGTTAACGCTGGAGCAGAAGGAGCTGTGTAGAAGCAGACTGAAGCTGCTGTGCTATTTGGATCGACTGGCCACATACGAGGTGAGAATAAAGACAGGTTTAGCGCACACCGTATCGCCGCTCAAACCTCAGAACACACCGTATCACCGCACAACGCTCAGGACACACCGTATCACCGCACAACACTCCGCGTACACCGTATCACCGCACAACGCTCAGGACACACCGTATCACCGCACAACGCTCAGGACACACCGTATCGCCGCACAACGCTCAGGACACACCGTATCACTGCTCAACACTCAGGACACACCGTATCACCGCACAACGCTCAGGACACACCGTATCACCGCTCAACGCTCAGGACACACCGTATCACCGCTCAACGCTCAGGACACACCGTATCACCGCACAACGCTCAGTGTACACCGTATCACCGCACAACGCTCAGGACACACCGTATCACCGCTCAACACTCAGGACACACCGTATCACCGCACAACGCTCAGGACACACCGTATCACCGCTCAACGCTCAGGACACACCGTATCACCGCTCAACGCTCAGGACACACCGTATCACCGCACAACGCTCAGTGTACACCGTATCACCGCACAACGCTCAGGACACACCGTATCGCCGCACAACGCTCAGGACACACCGTATCGCCGCACAACGCTCAGGACACACCGTATCACCTCACAATGCTCAGGACACACCGTAACACCGCTCAACACTCAGCGTACACCGTATCACCGCTCAACACTCAGTGTACACCGTATCACCACTCAACACTCAGTGTACACCGTATCACCTCACAACGCTCAGGACACACCGTATCACCGCATCACCGCTCAACACTCAGCGTACACCGTATCACCTCACAATGCTCAGGACACACCGTAACACCGCTCAACACTCAGCGTACACCGTATCACCGCTCAACACTCAGTGTACACCGTATCACCGCTCAACACTCAGTGTACACCGTATCACCACTCAACACTCAGTGTACACCGTATCACCTCACAATGCTCAGGACACACCGTATCACCGCTCAACACTCAGCGTACACCGTATCGCCGCTTGGTGCACACTGTATTGCCGCTCGGCGCACACTGTATTGCCGCTCGGCACTCAGGACACACCGTATCGCCGCTCAATGCTGAGGACACACCGTATCGTCACTCGGCGCACACCGTATCGAGGTTCAACCTACACCATATCGCCGCTCAACACTCAGGACAAACAATATCGCCGCTCAGCGCACACCGTATCAATGTTCGGGGCACACTGTATCGCTGCTCAGTGTACACCGTATCACCACTCAACTCTCAGCGCACACCATATCACCGCTCAACACTGAACACTCAGCGCACAGCAGATCACCGCTCAACACTGAACACTCAGCGCACAGCAGATCACCGCTCAACACTGAACACTCAGCGCACAGCAGATCACCGCTCAACACTGAACACTCAGCGCACAGCAGATCACCGCTCAACACTGAACACTCAGCGCACACCAGATCACCGCTCAGCGCACACCGTATCACCTCTCAATGCTCAGTGCATGCTCCGTCACCGCTCAGCTCTGGTGTTAAAGTGTCGAGAGGTAGAAATAAAGCAGCACACGATTGCTTTTGATACCACGAACGGCAACAATCCAAATTACTTAATTTTTTTTTATCTTTATTTGACTTTTTTGTGTCAGTGTTTGTTAATTATTGTTAAGTATTACAATTATTGTACCAAAAATTAAGCCTATTAAATCTACATGTGGATCTTGTACCAGTATGTAGGAGCTGAATGACTGTGAATAGTCACATGTGTTCTCAAACAACAAAGGACTTGATCCACCACCATTGTTACTATGGTTACGACATGTTCAGGAATTTGTTAATATGTAATCTTATACAGTGCATGTTTACCATCATGACACTATGCATTATAATTATACATAAGAACAACAAAAATAAGGATCATATTGACATAGCATAATATAAAATGGATATGCATCCTCCGGCCTATTAGGACCACCACTGTAATTCTGGGTAGGATTCAGCTTATCTGTCAGACCAGTCTTTGTTCATTGTGCCAAGGATTCTACAAGATGTTGGAAAGGTTCCTTTTGAGATGGTGTTCCTTGTTGCACCGTGATTGCAGATTTCTCAGTCACACATTCATGCTGCGAATCTCCCGTTCCACCAAAACATCCCCAATCTCTACTGGATTCAGATCTGGAGGCCTTTAAAGTACACCGAACTCATTGTCATGTTCATGGGATCAGTCTGAGACGAGCTTTGCTCAAGCGTAATGGGATGAACGTATTCAGCAACAGTCCTCAGATAGGCTGTGGCTTTCAAATGATGCTTCGTATTAAGGGGCCAAATGTGCACCGAGAAACATTCCCCACACCATTGCACCAGCACCAAGAGCTGTTGAGACAAAGCAAGTTTTGCTCATGGTTTCATGCTGTCGACGCCGTCCGAACATCTGAACAGGCAAACATTACCCAGAACAGGCGACGGTTTTCTTCAACTGTCTGGTTTCTGTGCCTGTTATAGCTTCCAAATTCCTGTTCGTACCAGTGGAACGCAGTGCAGTCTTCTGCTCTTGTGGGAAATGTTAAATGGTCTGCACTTATATTGCGATTTTTTTTTTTTAACCTTAGCGGTTCTACAAAGCGCTTTACACTGCTTCTCATTCACACACTCACACATGCAAGGCGCTAGCTTGCCATCGGGAGCAACTTGGGGTTCAGTGTCTTGCCCAAGGACACATCGGCATTTAGAGTCATGTGGGCTGGGAATCGAACCCCCAACCTTACGATGCGTGCACAACCTGAGCCACAGCAACCCCATCCACCTCAAGTTATACCGTGTTCGGTGATGTTTTTCGGCTAAGCACCGTCGTAAAGAACGTCGAGCTACTGTAGCCTTCCTACATACCATACAGACTGCGTAGGATTGCATGTTTACAAATTCCCTACCATATCCCTGTAGCGTAGTAACAGCCGTGACACGATTTTTGAGAGGTCATTTTGCTGGTCCTTCATGAAAATAAAATTTTCTTCACTTTCTTATTATAATTGTTTAAAACCTTGTAAATTTTTTTGTTTTGAAAAGAAAAAAAAAAAAAAGTAGTGTTAGGAGGAAGGGTTTCTTTTCAGTTTTTGAATTTGAAACCTACATGTTGATTTGCGCTGATTTCTTCCTTGTTGAACTTAACAATAGTGTTGTAATGACACATCTACTCTAACTATCATGATTGTGACTGTCCTAGTTCTTTTTGTTAGATCTCTTTTCTTCATGGTGGAGGTGATGCGAGATGGTTTGAGATTAGGCACCGGCCTGTTGGCATCAGCTCTGACCCCAGTGTGTTTGAGGGAAAGTATTATGAGTGGGATCTTTATTCTTTCTAAGAAATATGACTAAGATTAGTCATTAAATTTCTAAAAGCCACAACCAATCATTGAAATACCGGTTGATCAGCCTCAAACATCCTTAGATGCTTGGATACTCGACTTGGTCAGAAGATGTTGGTTAATTCTCTATAACAGCAGCTCTCAAGGTAGTTCCAGCTGCAAGGTTTATATTAATGCGCTCGATCTAACGTTACTGTTTCTATAGTAACAACTTGCGCAGGGGAATTTTACGGCACATGAACGGATTTGTTGATGCGGTGAGAAGAACCTCTTCCGTGAGGAGATTTGTTTAACATTTTTGGAAGGAGTCTCCAGTGTCAGCACTTTCTAACAGTCGGACGTAACGCTGTAACTTTAGGTTTTCCAACACAGGGAAGTCTTCACAACGGAGATTTGTGGTTTCTTGTTAACCTGACAAGCTGCTTTATTTTTTCTCTCGTTAACTTAAACATTAGACATTTCGAATGAGAGATTAGCTGTTATAATGGAAGTTATAACAGGAGATAATTTGTTTTCCACAACATTAAATTTAACTATAAATGTATTAAAAGTATGAATTATAAAATTAATAATAATAGAAAAAAAAAAACATCTCTGTTGAAGTTAATTTGCTGTTATTGGAAAAGAATTCACTTTGGATTGGTAAGGACAACTGCTCTTCGTATCGCTTCGTATCCACATCACACCATCGTATTGCATCGTGTTATTTTCCTATAACAGCATGCCCATCCTGTTTAATTTCTTTCTTTATCATTTTATCGGCCTTTTATTAGGGTATATCAATGGATGTTCTTATCTGATACGATTCACTGTCAGACAGAATATACACTACAAAGCGCATTTCAAACCGCAAGCTTCAAAGCACAATAAGAGCACCATATTCAATACAACACGGGGTACCATCGAAGCACAAAGTGCACAACAAAACAGAATAAAAGACAAGACGCTATAATTTGCACATAAACTCCATAATAAAACACAGGATACAATACCGTCACTCCACAAGGCAGACGTATTAAACGTGTTAAAACCACTATATGCAATAAAATGCAGACGAAGGCACATAAAGCATAATAATGGCAGTAGAGGTAAGACAAATAATCACAATGCACAACAGAAGGATTCAGCGTACACATCACTTGTGTAGAGCAGACATTATGAACGGAGAGATAAAATGGTGGTATTTAAAAGTGACAGTAGTGTCACATGACTCTAAAGTGACTGTCGCATATTATTTACAAGAGGTAAATATCATTAGTGCTTATTTAGAGGATTTATTCAGCGTGTGTGTGTGTGTGTGTGTGTGTGTGTGTGTGTGTGTGTAGGAGATTTTGGGTGGACCCCATGCAGCGGAGGAGAGGTACGACTCAGAATTCTTCAAAAAGTTCCGCAGTCAGAATATCGTGCTGTCAGCGAGAACCTACGCCAGGGTAAGTCTCACTTCTTTTCTTTCTTTCTGTCGTGGGTGTGTGCGAGTCCATGAGTGTGAATTATACATCTTAGTGTAACCTCATTGTGTGTGTTGTCTAAAATATGGATTCTCCGTTATACCATGAAAGTATTTCTAAGTCTTGAAGGCTGAAATATGGTTACTTACCAAGACTATTAGTGGAGAAATAGCTGCAGGGGAAAATGGACACAGCCATGAATTTGGCTTGTATTAATTATTCATTTACTTCTCTCTCTCTCTCTCTCTCTCTCTCTTCCTTTCTTTCTCCTAGGAGAGTAACGTTCAGGCACTGGATATTCTCTTTACTTATCACGGCTCTGAGTTGCTCCAGCATCGACTAGCTATCCTGTGCAATTTCCCAGAAACCACCTCTCCACATGAATATACAGTGCTGCTGCCCGAAGCCTGGTACAAATCACTCTCTCTCTCTCTCTCGCACGCACACATATCCATACATGCTTGGAGAGGTGTCTGGAGGTTGAGATGAACTTTAGGTTTCGTAACCAGCTCTATACCGCATTCCTCTGCTTTTTGAAAATGGTAAATGGCGCATTTATATAGCGCTTTTATCCAAAGCGCTTTACACTGCGTCTCATTCACCCATTCACACACCAGTGGTAGCAGAGCTGTCATGCAAGGCGCTAACTTGCCATCGGGAGCAACTTGGGGTTCAGTGTCTTGCCCAAGGACACTTCGGTATGTGGAGTCACGTGGGCCGGGAATCGAACTGCCAACCCTACGATTAGTGGACAACCCGCTCTACCACCTGAACCACAGCCTCCCTGTTTCGGGCTTTTATTTTTACTTTTAATGCTCTAAAGGTCGGCCTTGACGGAGAGCTTTGTCAAGCTGTCACTAGTGAGGGTGCACGAACCTGTAGCATTTCCTCACAATTAATTAAAGCACACGCAAGAAGATTGTCAAAGCAAAGCATTGATAAAATCATTTATCTGCTGGTGACCAATTAAAGGACACAAATGAATACTTGATCAAGGTAAAAAGTGGCTTTGTCCACACATTCACCTTAGAGCTGCGAATGTTGTTCTGAGTAACTTCAGGGGTCGTGGATGTGGCCTTCAGTGCAGTGTGCTCACTGTAAAAACCATTACATTACATGTTTACATGATTAGTCGAAGAATTTGGACTGCCCAAAGAAGAACAATTAAAGTACACAGAAAAGGCATCCTGGTAGAAATGTTTCTATATAGTGGTAAAAAAAAAATATTTTTACATATATATATATATATATATATATATATATATATATATATATATATATATATATATATATATATATATATATATATATATATATAATTTTTTTTTTTTTTTTCATTTGGCCTTGAAACATCTCTACTCCTTGACTTGATTTTCAAATAAGTTATTAACATTCGGGAAAAGGTGCAACAGGAGAATGTTCACACTATCATTGTTAACCATATTAACCTTAATGATAGGGTTAACCGTGATGATCATTTGCATAAATTACTTTTTATAAATAAATTTTCAGTATAGCTTGTAAATTTAATTAAATCTCATCCTTCTTCCTATTCTCAATTAGTCAAAATTGATCATTACAAATCTAAGTCATTATGTCTATCAACCGGTGTTCCACAGGGATCCATATTGGGCCCAATTCTCTTTAGCATGTACATAAATGATTTACCCACTGTGTGTCAACAATGTAACATCTTAATGTATGTTGATGATAGTCATTTTCACACAGTAAAAATGCAGAAGAGTTTGCAGATAAGTTGACAGATGTTATGGTGAAAGTTGCATCCTGGCTCAGTCAGTGGTCTCTGAAATTAAATGTGTCAAAAACAGTTTGTATGTTCTTATCTAGAGGATATAGTGTTCATCTAAAGCAGGATTTTTTTTTTAATTTGGGAGAGAGATTACAAGTTGTTTCAGAATGTACATATCTAGGGGTACATCTAGACTCCCACGTAATAAAGGTTTGCAAAAATGTCATATTTAAGTTGGGAAATATTCAAGTAAGTAATTCTTTTTCATATCAGTTATTGTTTGACAAGCTGGTCTAATACACATTCCACAGTTTTATAACCATCGGAATCATTACAGAAAGAAGCACTTCAAATTCTAGGTCAAAACCAAAAAATTTAGTTTTCACCATTGCTGCATTTGAAATGAGTATTAACTTGCTTAGCTGGGGAAAACCTCATGAAGTTTAAAAATGTTTGTTTAGTTCATAAGAGTATGTATGGTTTAGCTCCTCCCCCCTTGACTGACTTTATTAATTTAAAGCCTCTTGAAAACAGAGTAACTAGAGGTGCAGCTAGAGTGGATTACATAATTCCACGCAGGAAATCTTCTTTTAGTCAGGCTGTCTTTTCCTTCAGAGCATCACATCAGTGGAATTCTGTTTACCGCAATCAGTTGGAGAATGTGTATCTTTTAAATCATTTAAGTGTTATCTTAAGAAATGGCTTCTTCACAGTGATGTTGCGTTATTACTATTATTATTTTATATATATATGTGTGTGTGTGTGTGTGTATAAATTATATATTTTTTTTATTAAAAATATAATTATTTTTGTAAAGTTGTGGTGTTTAACTGTATTTTACAGTGGGGTTTATAATTTCTGATTTTATTATTATTATTATTATTATTATTATTATTTATTTTTTTTTTTTTTTGTATGCCTAATAACATCTGGCAAAGGGACTAAAAATGAAAATTAGCCTTTGGGTACATTTATGAATGTTAGTTAATGTACACTGTCCCTTTTTGGGTGCAAAATTGGCCATGCTCTCTGGGTAGGAGGGGCATACTGTCTCCCTGTCAATCACAGCAACACTAGCCAATCATGGACATCTGTGAGCTCATGTATCTGGAAGGGTGTTTCACTGTGTTTTACAAGTGCTTTCTCTCTGTATGACATTTCTAGTATTGCATCATTGGCTCGTTTCGGTTTTCGCAAGCCCGTTTTCAGCACTTTTTCCCATCGGACATGAACAGAACGTAGAAACTTTCTCTAATCACTGGTCTATCGTTAGAGGATCTTCATCGTGTAATCCGACATGCAGAACATGTGTCGCAGTTCAGCCAAGTTATTATCGGATCACGTCGTACAGTGTGATAAGTAACAATCTTAAAACCCTGCTGAATCCCTTAAAACCCTGCTCATGTAAACAGGCTTAAGGAATATTATTTTTTGCCACATGCTTAGTCACATGGCATGGCTCAGGACTAACCTTCTTGACATCATGAGCTGTAATATTATAGAAAGTGTTCTTGGTGTTAAATTGTGTTGCAGTTGTCGTGTCAGGCTACCTCTCAAAATATTCAGTCTCTCTGGCTCTGAACTATAACGCTGTGTTTGCTTCGACACCCTCGAGTCACAGAATTTAAAACAGATGTGTGTAATTGCACATCCTAAATTTACACCCAATGTCAAAGCAGCAGTAGCAATAAAGCCCAGGTTCCTAGTCGTCCGTTTTGCATTTGCGCATCGCTTTCTTTTGATATACAACTGCAGAAGACACAGTTAACTGCTGGTAGTGGGGATTTAGGAGACAGCGTGAGCGTGTATTTGAGAGGTGTTTTGTATGTGTGTGTGTGTGTGTGTGTGTGTGTGTGTGTGTGTGTGTGTGTGTGTGTGTGTGTAGAGGAGAAACAAAGAGGATGCATCTGTCTTTTCCCCCTACCATTTTCGTAATGAGGGTGGTGGAAGATTTAGGGCACTTTGTGGCCTCCCACTTTCTCTTCCTGTTTCTCCTCTCTCTCTCTCTCTCTCTCTCTCTCTCTCTCTCTCTCTCTCTCTCTCTCTCTCTCTCTCCCTGGAGGTCAGCTGCCTTAGTATCAAGCATCCATCATAGATCAACAGCTGGAGGCCACTTTCTCATTTTTGCAGGTCCGAGAGGGTTTAACTGCACTGTGGTTTTTCCTCACAGGCAAAACTGCAGGTCTCTCGCCATCTGCTACTGAGAAAACTGTAGCCAAATGAAGTCTTTTCAATATGTTTTAGGATTTTCTGATTACCTGCACAGGATCTAATTAGAAAAAAGTAACAATTTCTCCTTGGATAATCATGAACATGCACAGTTTGACTTGCATAACATCTTAAACCCGGAGTAGGTGGCAGCAAAAAACTGGAAATTAAGTCAGACTGATGGACTTGAAATGGATAGAGGGATGGATGGACGGATGGATAGAGCCATCTAGCTGGGAAGTGAGACACGTGGCTATGGGTCAGTGAGATGGACCGTCTAATGGATGGACACGTGGGAAGTGAGACCAACAGCTAGAGAGAGAGTGTGACGGACAGCTATATGGGCAATGAGATGGATGTCCACAGAAGCAGCAACACTGCTAAAGAGGCAGCGAGATGGACGGCTAGAGAGGCAGCAAGATGGATGGCTAGAGAGGTAGTGAGACGGCTGGCTAGAAAGGCAGTGAGACAAATTGCTAGGGAGGCTGTGAGACGGACAGTCAAAGAGGCAGCGAAACAGATGACTAGAGATGCAGCGAGACGGGCGACTAAACAGAGGCAGCGAGACGGGCGGCTAGAGAGGCAGCAAGACAGAAATAGGCAGCGATTCAGACGGCTAGATGGACAGTGAGACAGATCGCTAGGCAGATAGGTGGACACGCAAATTAGTTAAGGCCATCTTCATTTCTCTCTCCATCTCACAAACCCAGGCCAGATTACATGGAACATGAGCAGAATAACTCAGCTGTATTGATTGCGTGTGTATGTAAATGACTTTCCTCCAAGCTGAGTTTAAAAAGAGGAAAGAGGTTATTTCCTTGTAATTAAGTCTGCGAATCAGTGATCACAGTCTTTCTGACCCGCATGAAAATAATGCCTTTTCTTCAATTCAGAAGATTTTGATTAGAGTTTGGGAGATTAGAATTCCTGAGTCATTATGAAAGGTAAATGGAGATCCGTGTCTTTGAAAGAATCAGATTCTTTATTGAATTTTGCGATCAGGATTTAGACATACATCTGTGCTCAGTTAGGTATGCTGAGCTCAGAGCAGAGATGTGTGAAAGATATATAGAAAAATCGAACACTATTAGTGTATAGAATGTGGCATCATCTGTATTACTTTCTCTCCTTCATTCTCACAATAGCAGGAAGAAATCATTTGTTCCAGTCGGTACGTTTTAGTTCCTGTCATTGTGGCTATTTTGCTCCATTTTCAAAATGAAAAAGGGGGAACTTTCTCGTAAAATCACACCCAGAGTAGGTTTTTAGCCGGGGTCATAATGAACAGGCCAAATAGCTTCTCTTTAGAGACTGCTTAAAGGGGATTTTGCCAATTTTACTCCAGAATTTTTTTTTTTTTGCCAGCTTTCTGTTGAACACGGTGTCATTTTCAGGTTTGCATTTGCGTCATTATTACATCATAATTTCTTGCGCATTGTATAACCGTTAAGATTAGTATGAGGGTAGAAGCTTTTTTTTTTTTTTTTTTTTTCCTTTCATTCCTTCATTGTTAACTCCAACAAAATTACTCAAACTGAAACGTCAGCAGATGATATCAGCACGAGTCTGTAGTCTACAGAGAAGTCACTCGATGGATTTTGCATATCTAAAAGATGTTTCTGTCCTAAAAATGATCAACTGGAGTCCTTGCTATTTTTTGCTAGTATGTTTTACTCCATGTCCAGCAAAGAACACTCCAAAGGGCATTTCAATGAACAGACTACAGATTACATTTGCATTACATTCAGTGCTGTTTTAAGCTACCTTTATTTCCCCCACCATATTCAACTCTGTACTCCGCAGCCCCCCAAAATAAGTCTGGATCAGCCTCTTTGAGGTCTCGTGTACACCTCTCCACTTCATGCGGACTGAAGTATACGGAATACAGTTAGCACTCTCCCCGTGTCATTAGATGCCTTCGCACGACGTCGCTTGAGCCAGCATTTTGAAAAGACGCATCGTCTGGCTTCGGGTTTGTTGGTGGAAGCATGCGTTAGCCTTCACCGTCCCAGATTGGTAGCTGTCATGAGACGCACCTTATCAGGGGAAACACCCATGACAAATTTGGGAGAATATTTGGTAAACCAAGAAAAAAAAAAAAGGGAGAAATTGTGCAGCAAGCACTTGCAAAGTCTACTTGTGTCTAATAATCGCATCACCAGCTGCTCGTGGCATTTCTGACATGTTCGTCAGTTGGGAGCAAGCTTACTTGGCAGGCTGTTGTTTAGCTCTTACATGCTGCCAGCAAGGCACTGTGCTGTTAAAAACGCAAAACCGTGCAAGTTGTCACAAGCATTTGGCTCAATGAGCAGGACTCCAGCTCTTTTGGGAAGTCATTTTAGCCAGGCTTTTTTTGGTAAATTAGGTTTTGAATCCCTGTTTGTCTCACTTTCTAGTAAGGACGAGATGTCCAGCGTGGTGTTTATTCCTTGGGACGAGCAGAGGCACAGGGATTTGGACTGGTGTGAAGATCCGCAGTGCAGGTGGGGGTTGGCAAGTTTGATGATTTTAATCAGGAATGTCAAGGTGTTACCTGGGAAATAATAACAGATGTCATGATTGTGTGTGTGTGTAGGACAGCAGTGGAGACATGCATGGTGGATGATCCTAACTTCCTGTATGAGCAGCAGCCAGAGTTGGAGCGATTTTGCACCCCCACTCCATCCATCACACTCCTTACTGACTGGTACTTGAGCAGAGCCCAGGAGATCGAGCACAACTCACGTCAGGTATACACACACACACACCAACACACACCAAACCACTTCCATAATTGCCATGCTGTCATACTAATCACTGGCTGGTGCCTTACCAATGCTGAAGATAGCAGCCATAATTCCTGGCAGGTATACACACACAAACACACGTATCATCACCATGCCTTCATTCTAATCCCTAAAAAAACGCTGATTTCTCTGTGTAGACCAGCCAAATGTCCCCACAAGGCCAGAACTTCCGATATTCCTATCCTTCTGGGGATGGGATCCTTCTAACAACTCTAACTCGATACGATGCACACACAAACCGCAAACTCTCGTCTTATGCTGTTCATTAGGCTTCAGCGGAACTTAAGAGTGCTGTAGGTGGTAATACAGTATTGAGGACTTTCTGTTCTTGCGTTGATGCGAGAAATCATTGTGCAAATTGGCTAATGTAAAAACTGCACTCTGAAGTGTTGCTGTGAAGTAGCAGAGGACCTTATCTGAGCTCCCACTCCTGTCTGGTCTGCTGCTGAGAGAGTTGATGTTAATGAAGTGTGAACTTGTTAGCATAGACCTTGCTTAATTTTTAAATTGTTCTACAATCTTTAAATAAGGTTTTTGACTGACTGAATTAAAAAAAAAAAAGAAAAGAGAGAGACCAGAAGGTATTTGCCTTTTCTTTTATCACTGTGTTTGTTTTTTCCCCCAGTAATACCTGTTACATAGTTTGTTAGCCAGTTTTTTTGAACACCGAATTGCTCCACCATATCTTTTAACAACAGGCAACCAGTCTATGGCACTAACATTTATCTATTATCTTTATTGGTCTTATTTTGTGCTTTTTAACAGCTGTTATTTTTATTAGCAGATGCTGCCTAATTTCAATGGATTGACACATTTACAGGTCGTTTGTAATTGTTCTAGTGAATTTGAACTTGTATATGCTTCACTGTTTCATTAAGGCAACAAGTGTGCTTGTGTATCCCTTGTATGGCAAGGGATCTGAGACTGTTCCTCCATACAGAATCTCTCCAGATCCTTCAAATTTCGAGGTTCACACTGGTGGATTCTCCTCTTCAGTTCACCCCACAGGTTTTCTACGGGTTTCAAGTCAGGGGGCTGGGATGGCCATGGCAAGACCTTGATTTTGTTGTCAGTAAAGCATTTCTGTGTTGATTTTGATGTACGTTTTGGATCACTGTCCTGCTGGAAGATCCACCCACGGCCCATTTTAAGCTTTCTGGCAGAGGCAGGCAGGTTTTCATTTAATATCTGTTGATATTTGATAGAGTCCATGATGCCGTATATCCTAACAAAATGTCCAGGTCATCTGGCAAAAAAAAAACGCCCCAAAACATTAAAGAACCACCTCCATATTTAACCGTGGGCATGAGGTACTTTTCCATCTGTGTGCACCAAAACCACCTCTGGTGTTTATTACCAAAAAGCTCTATTTTGGTTTCATCTGACCATAGAACCCCAGCCCATTTGAGGTTCCAGTAGTGTCTGGCAACCTGAAGATGCTTGAGTTTGTTCTTGGATGAGAGTAGAGGCTTTTTTCTTGAAACCCTTCCGAACAACTTGTGGTGATGTAGGTGTCTTCGGATTGTAGTTTTGGAGGCTTTCTGACCCCAAGATACAACTAACTTCTGCAATTCTCCAGCTGTGATCCTTGGAGATTTTTTGGTCACCCGAACCGTCCTCTTCATAGTGCGTTGAGACAATATAGACACACGTCCAATTCCAGGTTGATTCATAACTTTTCCAGTTGACTGGAACTTCTTAATTATTGCCCTGATGGTGGAAATGGGCATTTTCAATGCTTGTGCTATTTTCTTATAGACACTTCCCATTTTGTGAAGCTCAACAACCTTTTGCCGCACATCACAGCTATATTCCTTGCTCTTACCCATTGTTATGAATGACTAAGGGAATTTGGCCTATGTGTTACCTCATATTTATACCCCTGTGAAACAGGAAGTCATGGTTGAACAATTTTCTGTTCCTAGTCACCCAGGTGTACTAAAAATACAAATATATAGATTTCGATAAACCTGTGTTGTGTTTGCAATTGTTTAATATCCATGAGAGCATAGTATTTTTGTGAATTGGTTTAACAAAATATTAAAAGATTAAACAATAAAGACAAATTTTCACAGCTTTCTTTGCTCCTATTTACCAAGGGTGCCAATATTAGTGGAGGGCACTGTATCAGTCAGGGGAACGTTTGTCCATTTCTGAGCTGCAAGTAAAATCTAGATCACATAATAGCAGAGTTTCTATTTAATCTGTTAAATCATCTGAGTAGGGTTGCATTGTTTTATTTATCCAATCTTTATTTTAAAAGTTTTTTTTTTTTTATTTTTTATTTTGATGGTTGGTTAACTTCTAGAGCTGCTGTTTTTATGGATCCAGTGTTTATTGTCTCTTTTTTGAACAGACACCAACATGTGTGTACTACCTAGCCCTGTCACAACTTTGAAACTATTTTGGCTTAAGACTAATTATCATGCAGATAATTGCACTTCACTATTCAGTAGTCTTTTCTGTTGACTTTGTTAGTGGTGTAAAAAAAGTGGTGTAAAAAATGCTGGTTAAAACTGACCAGTTCATTTTTCTTTGCAATTTTTGACTATCCTTAGATAGTCAAAAGGAGACTTTGCAAATAGTATCTTAAATATTTAATATATACAGTGAGGGAATGTATTTTGATTTTGTACTCATAAATATAAGGATGTGTTCATAAGCATAAACAAATGTTTTTTAAAAAAAATAAATAATAATAATCTGGTAGTCATTTGCTGTAAGAAGTGATTCAATGTTCTTGTAGTAGCATTGTGGTTCAATTTTGGCCCAATCCTTTTGATCATTACGAAGGTCATGCCGATGGACTGATGGGTCAGTCTTGAATTATTGTGGCTGTTTAAAACGTCAGTTTGTTGAAACGTCCATCTTCTCCTCGGATTCAGTTTTGTACGTCGGGCCATTCGTGTTTTCCTCAAGGTGTAATGCCCGAGTACCGTTTACAACGAGCAGCCCCAGAGCTGAATTATTGCCAACGATCTCTATTTTTGTTTCCCTGTTTTGTTCCAAAAGAGTTCGGCTTGGGAGCGTATCTATGTTTGCCAGATTGATATAGCACATAATGAACACATAAAAAAGGGTCCTACGTTCCCCAGATTGATATGGCACAAAATGAACACTTGACAAATGCTCCCCAGGGGTCCCATGTTCCCCAGTTTCCAGAGTCCAGTGTACCCCAGCTCGCACAGCATATAATGGGAACCTGAAAAACATGTTCCCAGTTGTGTATTCGCTTCGACCAGCACAAATAAGGGTTCAGCATGTGCAACCTAGTTAATTTTCCCAAGTTCATAACTTTCATAAATTTGTGTGTATGAAGAATGGATTTTAAACGAATGTACAATGGTGCTTGAAGATTTGCGAACCCTTGAGTATTTTTCATGTATCTGCATAAATATGACCAAAAACATCATCATATTTTCACACAAGTCCTACAAGTAGATAACGAGAACCCAGTGATGCGTCGGACTGATCAACAGTTACCCGGAAACGTTTACTTGCAGTTATTGCTGCACAAGCGGGTCACGTCAGATACTGAAAGCAAAGGTTCACATACTTTTGCCACTCACAGATATCCAACACCGGATCATTTTCCTCAATAAATAAATTTGCAAGTATAATATTTTTTATCTCATTTGTTTAACTGGGTTCTCTTTGTCTACTTTCACGACTTGTGTGAAAATCTGATGTTCATATTTATGTAGAAAATTCGAAAGGGTTCACAAACTAAACAACAAAAAGTAATATATTTGAATACTTACTTAACCTAAATATGATTACTAGACAATAAACTGTAAAATAACAACAACTATGGAATTAAATATTGTGCTGGTCTGTACTGATATTAAGGAGTTTGTATTATTAAAAAAAATAGTTATTTTAAAAGACTGTAGTATACATAAACATTGTCATTATTAAGACTTGGTCAACTGAACCAGTTTCTAACATTCCACCGTGTGAGGGGAAAAAAACGATAGAGTGTGAGGTTTGAAAGAAGCGGATGAAATACTGATTAGCTATAATTAAAAGATTGTTCATCTCTGCATGGCTGTTTCCACCTGGTACAGCCCTCAGAGCAGACAGCTTATGTGGAAGTGTATATCAATGTTTTCTATTAGACACGACTCTAATGATCAAGGTGTGTATTTGTGTGCAAAATTGTCTGTGTGTTGTGTTTGTGCTGTCTGCAGGGCTAGTAAGATGTATGTAACCCTCCGCATCCTCTGCGTTTCATCCTTTATGGCCTGTATTGATCAGTGTGTTTGGTTGTTAATGTCGGTAGGAGGACGTTCATTGTGATGAATCTGTGAGTCTTCCTGATTTTGTATGAACCACGGAGACGAATCGCTACCATTTCTCTCCTTACCAGACATAGATCTCATATTGATTGGCCACCGGTGATGTCTGTCAACAGGTAGAAGGATATTTATTGGCAGATCAGGATGCGGAACAGATTGACTAGTTGCTCAAGCTGGTGATTTTTGTTGTTCAGCTTTTGCGCTCCTTTTTCCATTTGAAGAATTTTTTTTTTTCCCCCCCTTCAAATATTTTTCAGCTTTGTGTGTTTAGATGAAAGCATTTCATCCCATACTCTTTTTACATGTTACTATGTGGTTTGGGAGTTTATTCTGATTCTGATTGGCGCTCTTTGTTGTCATGCGATGTCTGATTGGTCAGTCTTCTAACAGCTTGCTCTTGGTTGGCTGAGGAGATGTGTTTACTCTAGTGCACTGCTGTTTGTGTTTGTTTTTTCAACCATTTTGTGTGTGTCTAGGTGGACTGTGCACTGTCTCTGTTGCGTCTGGGAAAAGAGCGGGAAATCCCCGGGCTGGAGCAGCTGGTTGACGACCTGGTTACCATGGAGACCCTAGTGTACGAGACATCTTGCGACCTGAGCCTCAGTCTGAGGGAGCTGCGGCAGCTCAGTGACATCGACAAGCTCCGCCTACTCATGAAAAATGTATGCAGATGCGCTTTTGTTTGCATTGGTCTGGGCCTGTTTCATCTGTGTGTTTTTCCATTTTTTTTTCTTTTCCTTTTACATTTCACACACACACACACACACACACACACACACACACACACACACACACACACACACGCGTACTTAATATATTTCTTTTTTGTCAATAATTTTTAAAGATTTTTTTCTTTTCAGAGTAGCTTTCTTGCCATATTTTGTTTCTAGTATTGCCAATACATTTTAATTAAGCAACATTAAAAAAAAGATGATAATAAAGTAACTCTATTAATCGAATATGGTGGTTAATTAATTAATTAAGTCCCTCAATCTCCCATTCAATGTCATATATTTGTTTAAATTTTTTTCAACTTGTAATAGAAAATATGATTGTAAAAGTAAGCAGATTCAAACCTTTCCATAATGATTATTCTATTTATAGTTGAATGAACCGATTTGGGGAATTGAGTTCATTCAGCTACAAGAACATTAGTGAGGTTGAGGTCAGGCGCTGATGTTGTGTGAGGAGGCGCTGGTTCCGGTTCATCCCAAAAGTGTTCACACCTTTACACACCATGTCTTCATGGAGTTTGCTTTGTGCACAGGGGCATTGTCATGCTGGAACAGGTTTGGGCCTCTTAGTTCCAGTGAAGGAAAATTGTAATGCTACAGTGTACAAAGACATTCTATACAATTGTATAAGTCCATCTTTGGGAAGAACCACATATGGGTGTGATGGTCAGGTGTCCACATACTTTTGGCCATACAGTGTACATACAGTATACGTAGCTCATGTGTTCATCTGTTTTAACAATTTGGCTAGTGTCACTCACATATACAAGCAAGAGAGGAATCTTTTCCTTGCCACCCAGTGAGCCGAACTAATTATTCTTTTTTGGACCCTGGCCACGGATGGCTGTGACATTGATCGTCCCCAGTGATTTTCTGTTTGTCTCATGACTACTGTTAAATCCTTATTCTCATTATTACTCTCACTCTCTGTGTCTCTCTTTGTGATTTTTCTCTCTCAGTCAAGTGTGGAGTCCTATGTGAAGAACGCCTTCCAGTGGATGGTACCATTTCTCCACCGGTGTGAGAGTCAGAAGGAGGGATCGGCCGTTGCTCTCCTCAGAGAATACCTGGTGTCCCTCGCTAAGGAGGATCTGACTCTCCCACTTAAAATTTTCCAGTATTCCAAACCAGGCGTTAGTGTCTCTCTCTTTCTCTCTCTTTCTCTTTCTCACACACATACACACACTCACAAATAAATTGAAAGGGGTTAAGAACTTGCAGCCTGCTCCCCCATAGAATCATTCAGCTAGCACGAGTGCCTTTAAAGGCAGACACACTCCCACACACACTCTCAGACAGATGCGCTCCTGCATCTGTAATAAAGTTATGGGTCATTCACTCTCACTGACTGCCACTAGTTTCTCTCAAAGAAAAGAAGGAAAGCGCTTGAACAGGGAACGTGTGTGAGCACATCTATCTTTATATTGTTCAACAAGGCAGAATAATGACTCTAATAGCATCCTATCAGAGCTTAGTACCTGACCGTCTGTACTCTGTCAGAATTGACATTACATTTCAAGACAGATTTATTTTAAGAATTTTAATTTTCTCACACAAAAGGTGCACTCAGGATCTCTACATTATATCATTATATAGTCGGTACACAGCGACCAAAAGTTTTAGCTGTATACAGCGACTTATGTAAGGCATGGGACACTTGGACAGTAGTGACATGATTTGATATCTTTTGCCTTGGTCTCTTATAGATCATGTAACCATAGTCTAATTGTATACTTTAAACTCTGCTATACTCTGCCTCTATTATACTACTTGTACTGCTACTATTACTTCTACTAATAGTACTACTACTTCTACTACTATTACTACTACTACTACTACTACACTTTTATTACTACTTCAACTTATACTACTATTACTACTACTACTGCAACAACTGCTACTGTTACTGCTGCTGCTACTATTACTGAAACAACTATTACTGCTGTTTCTACTGCTTCTGTTACTACTGCTGTTACTCAGCAAAAAAATGAAACGTCCTCACACCTACAACTGCTTTTATTTCCAGCAAATTGCTTAACATGTGTAAATATTTGTATTAACATAAAAACATTCAACAACTGAGATATAAACTGAAGAAGTTTCACAGACATTTGACGAACAGAAATAGATTAATGAGACCCTGAACAATGGGGGGGGGGGGGGGGCAGGGCGCAGGGCAATCTCAAAAGTAAAGTCAGTGTCTGGTGTGGCTACCAGCTGCTTTAAGTACTACAGTGCACCAGATTGGTCAGTTCTTGTAGTGAGATGTTACCCCTCTCTTCCACCAAGGCATTTTCAAGTTCTCGATCACGTCTGAGGGGGACACATTTGGTTTGCAACTGCAAGGACGATCAGCTGTCCTTCCTGTCTCCCTGTAGCACTGTCTTTAAGCTGGGTTCACATCCTAGGCTGAAATCTGTAGTCTTTTATAACTAGTTTGACGCGTTCCCCGACAGCCGTTGAGATCAGATTTTTCCTCCGATTGAATTCTGGTGGTGTCGGAAGTCTTGAGGCACTGTCCTGTAGTGTGGCTTCTCCTACTCCGTACGAGTCTTCGTGCGTGGGTCCATTTTTCACGCCTTGACTGTCGTACAATCTGACATTAATGACAACTGAGATCCTACAGTGTGACACGGCTTACAGCGGGGATCACGTTCATACAGTCTGACAAGCAACAGTCGCATTAAAAAAATCGCACAGCTTTAGGCGTCTTACATTACAGACATTAATGTAGTTTATTGCTCTGGACACACCTGTAGTCCTCATGCCGGCCTGCAGCAGGTCTATGGCATGTTCATGCAGGTGAGCAGGAACCCTAGGCATCTTTCTTCTGGTGTTTTTCAGAGTCAGTAGAAAGGTCTCTTTAGTGCCCTACTTTATTGTAACTGTGACCTTATTTGCCTACCGCCTGTAAACTGTTCCACAGGTGCATGTGCAATAATTGTCTATGGTTCATTGAACAAGCATGAAAAACATTGTTTAAACCCTTTCCAATACCGATCAGTAAAGCTTATTTGGATTTTACAAAATTATCTTTAAAAATACAGTCTCCTGAAAAAGGGACGTTACTTTTTTTTGCTGAATATAATTACTTCTACTACTACTAGTACTATTACTACTACTCTTCTTCTACTTCTACCATTACTACTACTATTATTATTCCTACTATTACTACCACAACAACTAATGCTACTGTTACTACTGCTGCTACTTCTACTGCCACTATTACTACTACTGTTACTACTACTATTACTGCGACATCTACCAATAGTATTGCTACTGTTACTACTGCTACTTATATTAGTACTTCTACTACTGCAACAACTAATGCTACTGTTATTACTGCTGCTGCTACTACTACTACTATTACTACAACTACTAGTACTGTTACTGCTACTATTACTGCAACATCTACCACTAGTATTGCTACTGCTACTCCTATTAACACTGCTACTACCGCAACAACTAATGCTACCGTTACCGTATGCCTCCTATTAGTACTACTACTCCTGCTACTGTTACTACTGCTACTCATATTAGTACTGCTGCTACCGCTACTGTTACTACTGCTACTCATATTAGTACTACTACTACTGCTACTATTACTACTGCTACTCCTATTAGTACTACTACTACTGCTACTATTACTACTGCTACTCCTATTAGTACTACTGCTACAGCTACTGTTACTACTGCTACTCATATTAGTACTACTACTACCGCTACTGTTACTACTGCTACTCCTAATAGTACTGCTACTACCGCAACAACTAATGCTACTGTTACTACTGCTATTTCTATTAGTACTATTACTACTACTACTACTACTACTTCTACTGTTATTACTACTACTTCTACTGCGGCTACTATGACTTCTACTTTTACTACAAATAATAATAATATCAAACTTATTAACTAACTAGCTGTGAACAATAATCATTAAAACATTAAAGAATTCATTTTTATTTTAAATACCTAGAATTTTACCTCGATCTCATCATTATGTTGGTACTTTGAAGGACTTATGGAGGACTTTTTTAAATAATGCCACGAGCTTGAGTGTGTAGGTGGTTGAGTGTGTCTTTTCATTACCTGCTGGTTTCGAGAGGTATACAATCATTTGTTCAGTTCCAGTGGTGTGTATATACTGCTTTCTGCTCACCCTTGACTCTGCTGAGATATTAATGATTTGCAAGAGAACGTGCAATGAATATGATAATTATGGTTTGGTTTCTTTGTGTGTGTTTGTGTTTGTCTGGTTTCTCAGTGTCAGCAGAAGTTTATTGCCGATCCTGACCAGCTGATGTCAGTGGCGTTGGAATGTATCTACAGCTGTGAACGAGAAGACCAGCTCGCTCTCAGCTACGACATATTGGAGTGTCTGCCTCAGCGAGGATATGGGTTAGTATGCATCACGACACATACACAACACACAGATATGTGGGGCTTGCTATCTTAGGCTGAACTTTTATTGAATTTTCAATGCATTAACGAAAATATATTCAAAGAGTAGCTACTCTCGGATAAATTCACATGCTTTTCATTTACGGATATATTTAGAAATGGTTACTGTTTAGATTACTCATTTTTTGTTTGATTATCTAGGACTAATTTTTTTTTTTAAATTTAATACATTTGATAGAGCCTAATTTTTCATCATTTATGACATACATTTTCAAATCAAAACATGACAAATATAATAGTAGCCTTAACAATGGCGGCTAGCTTGCAAAATTCATAGTCACTGTTTTTGCTTCTCGACAAGGAAAACCTTTAATTTACAGTATTTCGCTAACAGGTAATGTCATCCCGAATAATTATCCTCATCACGTGATACCTAGCTATTTGTTTTTTTAAAAATACAGGAACATAACTATTTAACTAGCTACCTATAGAGAAAATCATAATTCTTTGAGATTCTTTATTCGTACCGCTACAGATTGGTGATAAAGGGGAAAAAATTCAACCTGGCTCTGTTTGCTAAGTTTCCATTAACTGTTGACTCTCAAACTAGATCTCTACCTATTAAGTCAATCGACAGTGAATTATTGGCACCCTTTTATATAAATGAGCTTAACGATGGTTTCACATAAATGTTACACACAATAATTCAAAAGTTAACTTTGTTCTAAGATTTAGATTTTTTTTTCCTTTCCAAAATATGTGCCAAAATTATTGACCCCAACAGCAAAAAAAAATATTTTTTAAATATTTATTATATTTAATATTTATTTATTTATTTGCACACCATATGCTTGCACACACATCAGTTACTACAGTTGAAATCAAAATTATTCAACCCCCATTGCAGATCAGGTTTATTGTAAAAATTTACAGACATTCATCTGTTTGCAATGAATAAATCAAACAAAAGCGATTGAAATAGTTCAACACAACGAACGCTACAAGTGGTTTCCCCAAGTTCAACTGAAAATGCAACTTTTCCTGTTTCAAAATTATTCGACCCCTTCATGGCAAGCATTTTTGTACTTAGTAGAGCACCATTTTGCTGTTATGAGATTCATAGCCAGACACCAGTTTCTGGCAGCGTTCCTGAGGAATGGCCTCCAGTTCAGCAATATTCTTGGGTTTGTGTGCTTCTGCAAATCCCACCAGAGAGTTTCTGAGGTTCAAGTCAGGTGACTGTGATGGCCCTGTAGAATCTTCCAGGACTTCTTCTGCAACCAAGCTTTGGTGGAATTTCAGGTATGCTTTCGATCATTGTCCTGTTGGAAGTTCCAATGATGCCCAAGCTTCAGCTTCCTCACAGACAGCATGAAGTTTTCTGCTAGGATTTCCTGATACTTCAATGAATCCATCTTGCCTTCCACACGCTCCAGGTTTCCAGTGCCAGAGGATGTAAAGCAGCCCCAGTGCATCACTGAGCCACCACCATGCTTGACTAGACAGAGTGTTCTTTCTTCTGATCTATTGTGCCGAAAAGTTCTAGTTCTGGCTTATTTATATGATTTTGAGCAGACTTTTTTTGTGCTTTTGTATCAGTAGTGATGTACGTCTTGGAGTTCTGGCTTGGAAACCTTCTGTGTTTAGTATGCGCCTTACTGTGCTCAAACAAACCACAGTGCTAATGTTGCCACCAAGTGTTGCTGCAGGTCTTTTGTAGTCTCTCGAGGGTTTTTCACAGCCTGCCTTCTCAGAAATCTGCTTGCAGCCGTTGATAGCTTCCTTTTTCTGCCTCGTCCAGGTATTTCATGCATTCTCTTCTCCTAGCCAGTTCAGGTATTTCATGTGAAATGAAGCCCTTGATTAGCTGTATCAGATGTCCTTGAGACAACACCTGTTTTGCATATTTGTGCTGTTGTGAGGGATTCTGTTCAGGGGGTTGAATACATTTGAAACTGGAGAAATCATTATAAGTTGCATTTTCAGTTGAATTTAGGGAAACCACTTCTCCCACACTATTCGTTGTGTTGAACAATTTCAATCACTTTTGTTTGATTTGTCCATTGCAAACAGCTGAAAGTCTGTACATTTTGACAATAAATCTGATTTGCAGTGGGGATTGAATCATTTTGATTGTAATTGTAGATGTGTTTGTGTTCATTTATATGAAGAGTGTCAATAGATTATTGTAATGTTTTAGATTAATGTAACTAACATTATAAGTTATATAGTATGATCACATATAACTTATAAAGTTACATTAATCTAAAACATTACATTAATCTATTGACGCTTCATATAAATGAATGCCGGCTCAGTGTATTAGGTTAGCTCGGTGTGTGTAAGTGCACGTGTGTGTGCATGTAAACCTCAGTATAAGCTGCCTCCTAATGAACTCAGGATTATCTCTGCATGCTTCTGTCTTCCTTCAAAGAGCAAAATCTCCAAACCTAATTAGACCGCCTTATTACCCTCTTGATCTTTATTCTCACTGCCCTCTTCAATTTAACTGGAATTAAAAATGCATGATAATTCTACTTATGCTAACATTCTTCTGCTATATGAACACATCTAGATTGTTCGACATAATGAAACACATTGATTCCTAAACAGCATTTTTTTTTTTAAAAAAAGGAAATGTCAACAAAAAAAAAACGTTGATCAGTGCACACTCATACAAGCATGTTCACCTAATTATTTTTATCCAATCATCTCTTTAAATTTCTGAATGAGTTTCCCCCCGGCGCTTATGAATGTGCTTGCGGCCGTGCGCATTTCACGTTCGCTTTAGAATTAGCGGCAGTTCGGTGCGGCAATTGCTTGAATGGTGGGTTCATTATTCTTCTTAATGAAAAACACAGCAACTACAAAACAGTCCAATGAGAAACTCGCTTATATTAAACATAGAACTTTTGAAACCAAATCTTCCGCCATCGTCTTGTCGGTCAACTCGCCTCACTCTCGTCACGTGATTAATTAAATCTGACTCCTTTGTGCTGCTGCTCGGCTCCTGCTGAATTGAGCAGACACGTTCAGTTTTTAATTGTAGCGCCCATTCTCTAACTGAACTAAATTATTTTTCTTACTATAAAATGGCAAAACAGTGGGGGCGGTGCCACGGTGGGCAAGTGATGTAATCGGCCAGTGGCCCGAACACCGGTAACACCTTCTATCGCAGCAAGCCTAGTGTACGCTACTAGACTGAACATACTGTATATGTTTCACTGTTGGAAAGACTTTTTGATAATGGTGTATGGTTGAAATTTGTTTCCAAGTCAAATGTAAATCTTATCTATTTATTTCTGAGTCAAAACGGCATATTTCAGGTTCACGCACCAAGGATATCTTGTTTTTTGTCCTGTTTATTATTTTTCAACACATTGGCCATGTTGCTTGGATCAGGGCGTTGCCCCGGAGGCTCAATAGTGCCTCCTTTGACATTTTCTTTTCTTTTTTTTATTTATTTTTTATTTTTATTTATTAAATGAGCATCTGGTGTCTCCTTGCACCAAATTTGGTAGGCCTAAATATCTTCTTAAGACAAACAACTTCCACATCCATTGACTCCACCCAACAGGAAGGCAGTGATTTGGGATTTTGTATGTTTTGACAGGTACCAAACTTTAAAATATTCCTCCTAGGGGATTCATCAGATTCAAGCCAAATTTACTCAAAATGATGCCGACATCCCAGATAAATTGCGATTTGGAATTTAAACTGTCTTGTCAGTCTCAAGCTTAGATCTCTCTTACAGGATTGAACAGCCAAAATGGGTTTTTACATTCTCCATTCTGGAATGTGCGCTGTGCTGTTAGCCAATTGTGGTTCATTATATTAGGAGGTCCTCCAGTGTTGACCTTATTTGTAGGGACTATATTCTGTTACTTGTGCATTTCATCCAGCATTGTAGTGCAGACAGTTGTCTTACACAGTCACTTATTTTAGGCAAATGTAAAAGCAATACCACGTGTACTACGTAATTCTGTTTTCTATATGAGAATTTCAAAGAGTTAAAACATCGAACCGATCTGTCCAGCACATTTGTATGTTGCATCTAAACAATTTGTCATTTCTAAGTTAAATAAAAAAAAGAAAGTGATTGGGAGTGAACAAGTTTAAATGTGTACAACTTTGTATAGCTGTTATAAGATGGCTGTTTTGTGGACATAGCACATTAAATGTAGTTATAAATTAATAAATTATGTAATTCTTTAATTAAAAAAAAAAAGTAAAAACACATTGGTGTTTATAGGAAAATAATTAACATGGCTTGCTTCATGTCAGGCTGCATCACACCATCCCATATTTGATTATTTTCCCAAAACAGCATGATCTATAGCGTTTTATTTCTTACGAATTATAACCGACTAGTAACACACGAAGGATCTTATCAGGTTTTAATTAGTCAGGGTTGAATTTATAATTTCTCTTTCTTGCTCTCTTACAGGCCACAGACTGAAACCACAAAAATCCTGCATGACCAAGTAGACTCCCTGGAGAAACATCTCAGGTAATGGCTGAGTGAAGGATGGCGGGAAGGCCATAGTGGAAGTGAAAAACAGAGGCCCTGGAGATAGAGATGGAGGGGAGAGCGAAAAGACAGAGGGTTTCTCTGGGATTTTTCTCCGGCCTTTTCCTATCCAGAAGTTAGAAAGTCCGAAATTAGTTTTGGCTGAACGCCGTGGGTGGGACTGACTGTATTTTTGTATCTGCCACAGTGTTTCCCCGTTTAATTTGCAGGTGTCTTACATCAAAGTCCTCCACCTGATCACTTCTTCTTTTTAATGTGACTCTTAAGGGGCGTTCCGGGACTTCACATCGCACAGCGTATAATTATCATTGTTCTTGAAGGCTAAATTATATGCTGGGTGGTGATGAAAATCCATGCTGCAGTGTGTGTTCGTGTGTGCATGTGTTCTAGTCAGAGATGGTGTGGTGTAAACGGGCTGGGACAGCTCTCTTGACAGACACACTCTCTTAGTTCATTTCAAAACCGAAAGAAAAAAGCTAACACAAGCCCATATTTATATTTCATTATATCTGGGTGCATGTAAGGAGGTAATGATTCCTTTGAAGCATTTATATAAACTCATAAAGTTCTGTAAGTAATTCCTTGATAACTTGTTGCATGTTGTAACAAAAGTATTACCTTTTATATTACAATGCCTCATGGTGTACTGTATGACGTTTATAACTATTAATGACCTGAATAATTATAAAGCAACTGCAATAGGTATTAATCATTATAAAAGCATTATAAACAATACAAATACTCTAATCCTGGAAGGTCCTAGTACATACACATTATTACCCCTTAGTGATAGAGGAAAACCAGAACCTGTTGGGACCAACAGCACCTGTTCCCAAGGCGATATACTTAATTTGAAGGCAAAACATCAAGTTGTCAAATCTGTACGTAAAATATGTATGTAAAAGTGTTGCCAGGAAATGGCCTCACATCCTGCCAAATTCATTTGCATGTTATGGATGTATTGTCCTATTTATCAAAACCTGAGAAACAGCATTTGTTCAGGTTGGTCTTATGATGCGTTGACTCGGATTTCCTGATGATTGGACAACGTTTGTAGGTGAAGGAGCAGTTTAGATAAAACTTAAAATAGCGTCCTTCCATTTTGACTCATAACAAATTTGTTACATCAAGAACACTCGGCACCTTACAGAATGATTGATGTTGAGTGATTTAACCCTAAGTCTTTTTGAATTTGTGAATTATTGCGCCTCCTGGAGGTAAATTGATACAAAACTTATTGAAGTCCCTAAGGTCCTTAGGAAGTTTGGTTTGAATACGTCACACTTTTTGAGATATTCTCTCAAACGCTGTTTGGTGACTTCGCCATCAAATTTGTTTGCTAGTTATGGACGAACCATCCCACATATAAAATTTCCAACCCTGTTTGGGTTTGTCTCCTGATGCTGTAAACCAAATTTGGTGGTGATTTGACAAAATTTGTATGGGGAAAAAATGGGGGGAAAAAACTCCAACGTGGCAGAAAATCCAATATGGTGGAAATTATCATGCCATATGATTGAACTCAACTTGACCAAAAGAATTAGTGGAAAATGGAATTGTGTGAAGTTGCTTTGCAAAGCTATTCTTGAAAGGTATGTCCAAATTTGCACTGTTGGTGGTGCTAGAGTGCTTGAGTGGCATACAGCAAAACTGTTGTGTTGGTAGCTAAGACTGTTCTTTATCACCACTAAATTCATAGACTCCCATGTAGAAAAAGAAGAAATTAAAATAGGGTATCTATGCACCTTCGGTGATTGGCCCCTGAAAACATACAATTACAACAGGGTGCTTGTTCATCGTTAGTGCTTGGCCCCCTAATAATTTATGAATATGGGATTCTTCTAAAGTGTTGCCAAAAAATATATATAGTTCATCTTCTTTTCTTGCTCTGTCTCTCACTTTATTGCCCAGTCTCACTTTTTCCTCTGTATTTTTCTGCATGAACTGCATATTCTATCCCTTATATCATAATATTATTTCCTTTGATACACTTTCCCTTCCCATCTCTGATTCATTCTGTATCATAACTAGTGGGTAGATTATGTGTCCCTATAAATCAAATCAAATCCTCCCATGTCCCGTGCTTTTTCATGGCAACTGAGGGACAGATGGAGAGAGAGTGTAAAAGGCAGAAACCAATCTGTATCAGTAAAGACGAGAGAGACAAGTGTCTGTGCTAATGTGTGTGTAAGCAGAAAACATCTGTGCACTAAGAAAGATCCCCATTTACTGAGCGCATCCCAGCCAAGTGCTGCGTTTGTTCGGCTGACTGCTCTGACTGATGAGACTCTGATTTATGTCGACTCATTTTGTGCATCGCAGTTTCTCAAATTACACTGTTAAGCTTTCCTCACTGGAAGTGTGTGGAGTATACAGTCATTTGACGGTGGCTGGGAAGACTGATGAAGGGATTGTGAGAAGATGGATGGATAAATTAATGCATTTGATCAATTGATTATCAGATGAAGGGGTTGATTTGATGGATTTGATCGATAGGTTTATTAATCAATTAAATGATGTTAAATTAATTGGCTTAGTTAACGGATTAGTGATTGAATAAATGAGTGGATATATAGATGGATTTGACAAAGTTTAGATCGAGGAATTTGTTCATAGATTTATAATATGGATAATGGATTTATTAATTAATGACTGGATGTCTTGGTTGGATGAGAGGACTGTTTATTAAAGTGATGGACAGATGAATTAACTGGATGGATTGATTGAAGGATTGACTGGTGATTTGACTGGCGGGTTGAATGTTGGATCACCCGGAGGATTGAATGGTGGGTCAACTGGAGGATTGACTGGTGGATTGAATGGCAGTTTGACTGGAGGATTGAATGGTAGTTTGACCAGGTGGGTTGACTGGGTGGGTTATCTGGAGGGTTTACTGGAGGGTTGACTGGAGGAGTGAATGGTGGGTTGACGGTTGGGTTGAATGGTAGGAATAACTGATGGGTTGACTGGAGGGTTGACTGAATTGTGGATTGACTAGTGGGTTGAGTGGTGGGTTGACTGGAGGAATGAATGGTAGGATTGACTGGAGGAGTGAATGGTGGGTTGACTGGAGGAGTGAATGGTGGGTTGACTGGAGGAGTGAATGGTGGGTTGACGGTTGGGTTGAATGGTAGGATTGACTGATGGGTTGACTGAATTGTGGATTGACTGGTGAGTTGACTGGTGGATTGAATGGTGG
Organism: Ictalurus punctatus; assembly: GCF_001660625.3. NCBI lineage: Eukaryota > Metazoa > Chordata > Actinopteri > Siluriformes > Ictaluridae > Ictalurus > Ictalurus punctatus. The sequence goes on from NC_030417.2 coordinate 9,920,668, forward strand.
GTTGACTGGAGGAATGTTATGGTGGGTTGACTCGAGGAATGAATGGTAGGATTGACTGGTAGGTTGGCTGGAGGATTGACTGGGTGGATCTTCTGGAGGATTGAATGGTGGGTTGACTGGTAGATTGACTGGTGGGTTGACTGGTGGATTGACTGGAGGATTGACTGTAGGATTTACTGGTGGGTTGACTGGGAGGATTGTCCGGTGGATTGTCTGCCGGATTGAATGGTGGGTTGACTGGATTAATGTCTGGTGGATTGATTTGGAGGATTGAATGGTGGATTGACTGTAGGATTTACTGGTGGGTTGACTGGGAGGATTGTCCGGTGGATTGTCTGCTGGATTGAATGGTGGGTTGACTGGATTAATGTCTGGTGGATTGATTTGGAGGATTGAATGGTGGATTGACTGGATGGATGACTGGTCAATTGATAGATGAATGGAAGGAAAAATCTAGGGATTGACTAGTGGATGTATGGTGTGATTGGACTGAAAATACATGGCAAAATTGAATGTTTTTTCATTATTAATGGTTGGATAAATAAATAGCTATACAAATGATTGATGTATGAATGGCAGATGTATTTTATCTGTGTGTATGTGTGTTGCAGTGTTGCTGAGGTACTGGAGAAGCATGGCCTACAGAAGCCAATTGCATTCATTAGAAACAGTCAGAGCAGCAGGGAGGAGGCTCACCAACTGATGGTCAAACTTACCCGCCATACCGGGCGCAAGTAAGACACGCACTATATAATTTATTCTATTTACTTTTAACACTATTTACACAAACACAGGATGAAGGACACACAAATAGGACCCACTTACACACACTCAACACACCACTCAATAGCCAAATAATACAAAATTCAGCCACAGAATTTGATGCAAATATGAACATTACATGTTGCACTGACACACACTAAGTCATTTATTCTTCACCCATAATAAAAACACAGGATCATGCAGTGTGCACACAATGAAGTAAGCTCTAATCATGCTTCTTCATGACTAATTCCATACCGCTATAAATGCACCTACCTCACACATGTACGGGGAAATACACAGAAGTTTATCTTTGACATGGAACTCAAGTTCAGTGTAACGCCCAGTAGTTGATGCAGTAATGACACCAATACTGAATTCCTTTTTTGTTGGTTGGTTAAATGGCAACTACTAGTCACTGGCATCACTGTAACCATTCAGAAAAAAAAAGATGATTTTTTTTTTTTACCACTTCAGTGTGGTAACAGTAACTTGAGTTAACTCGTCTTTCATCGCTGATTATTTTCATATAAAAGACTACCCTCAAGTGTGTTATTACTTGCATATAATGGTATATGAATTCGGTTACATTGCTGTCACAGCAACTATTATTGTGTTACTCGAACTAGGCATTTAACTAGTTATGCTCTTTTTCTGTTTTTAGAAATCCGCCTGTCAGTGAGAGTGTGTGGAGAGCTCTACTGCAGGATCTACTGGACATGCAACAGAACGTCTATACCTGCCTGCAGCCGGCCACCTGCCACCAGGTATTACACACACATTACACGCTTGTTACACATTTAATTAAAGATGCATTGTTGCCTTGCAGTCCGTATTCGGTTTGGTTTTGATGTGTGGCTTGTGTGATGTAACAGTATTTATCGTTCAATACAATATCCACTGAAGTTTATTGTCGGTTATTTTATATTACCAGACCTGCTAATCATCGGGAGTAATACTAGAAATCTTGGAAGCCTTGGATTCAAATAAGGGACATATAGGAGATGACTAGGGGTTGGAGAGGATACTGTGCCGGTTAATTAGCTAGCATATTAATGTTATGCAATTTTAATACATGAATGTCAAATTTTCCTAAGAGCCATACTTGCATTCAGATAACAGTGGAAAAGAGGAGAAAGAGTCGTTTTCTCTAATGAAGTATGATTTTCCACTACACTTAACCTTCCCTCCTTTTTTGAGGCAGTATAGATCTACTATAAAGAAAACTATTTGACGCACGGCAAAAGATTCACTGAATGTTAGCTACCCTCCTGGTGGTATTTTAATTTTGGCTGGAGACTTCATGCGGTGTATTTTCTGACTTGATGAAACCCGTTTTTCAGGCCGGGACAGTAAACGCTGTTACTGTAGCTTGCTTCTTTCCCTGATCTGCTGTCTGATCAAGTGTGTGCGTTCGAGGCTTTAATTTGAAATGATTTATCAGCTAGTTTGTTTATTGCCTAGCTTGCACATTATGAGAGTCTGTACTATACTAGTATATAATACTTTTATTTTTCATCACATTTTCTGTGTAGATTTGGAAAAGATTATGTGCATATGTATGTACAAATCCCTTTGAAGTAGCTGTTCCTATTGAAACAATATACTATAAATCTGTGATTGAAATTACAGCCAGAATTCCTGTCCACTTCATTAATCGCCACCTTCAGACCAATCCGAACTGAGAATTCGACAGCGCTGTGGTGTAATAGCCAATAACCAACCCGGTGAGATCTGTTGCAGGGATACAGGTTGTGTCTGGAGTAAAATCTTGGATCTTCGTCACCGAAGTCAAATCGCATTTAGAGTGATGAAGTGGTCGCTTTGATTGGCAGAACTCTCCGTGCTGGAGCATGTCTCGCGTAGCAGAATTTCTAATGAATTTGTCCAAACTCGAGTAACCAAACACAATCCGCGCTACTTCCCATCGTGAGTTCTGTATTAGATTCGGCTCATTGGCTCGCAGACAGAGTGGGAGTTGATGTTTCATTTGCAGCATAATTGGAGTTAACCGCATTATGGTGTTAGGAATAACGTGTGCTGCAGATATTGCCTCCCGTAATGGAGACTAATGAAGACGCTCATGATATGTATGTATATATATATATATATATATATATATATATATATATATATATATATATATATATATATATATATATATATATTTTTTTTTTTTCTGTGTTACATGGGCCGAAATGAAATACCGCAGCATGCGGGTAATAAACTATTCGGTGTGTGTGTGTGTGTGTGTGTGTGTGTGTCTCCCATTTTCTTTCCATCATCTCTGCGTTACTCTCTGGCTGGATGGTTCATATTTTTCTAGGACAGTCCAGTCAAGTGAGAAAGAGAGGAATGCAATGTGACCAGAGAAAAATGAATAGAATATGAAGAGAATACAAATTGCATCGGCCACACGTTTGTGGTTAAATGTTTGGTTTGGTGAAAGACCAGATTTAAGCAGTTCATAAAAGAGAGTCTGGAGGGTGGCAGGGTATTTCTAAGTTTTTAATCCCTTTTAATATTTCATATCCATTCCAAACGCTTATCTCATAACGTGCGCACACCGCACCTGGTTATATACATGTCACATGTTTTGTGCAGCAGTAATGTCCATAAAAGGTAAAAGAAGTCAATTCCTAAGCGAATCCTAGCATAGGATAACTAGCTAGAACGGCACTACGGGCGTATACTAAGCATCAAGTGTTTAAAATCACTGAAGACTACCCGCTGTTTGAGTAGAACATTTTTAATCAGTCAAATAATTAAACCGTGTTATTTGTTTGAGCACTCTGAAAGCACCTGCTTTTCCCCCGGGAATCCTGGATACTTTCACCTGTAGCCTAATTTACGTAAAATCTTTATTTTTGATATTTATATTTAGGATTCTGATTTTTTTTTTTTTCTTCTTAAAACAATATCCCATCATTTTGAACGGTTTGTTTTTAAAGGCATATCTGCACCCTTTCTTTGTTTTTCAAAGCAAAATTATAAGAATAATGATTTATTAAATAAACCACAGAAAAATGTATGAAATTCATATTCAAATGCTTTTCTGAGATTTTAAGCTAAAAAAAATTGCTTAAAAATGAGATTATGCAGCTTTAAAAGCACTTTTTTTTTTTTTTGGACAGATTTGGGATTTATCAATATTTATGTACAGGTGGATCCACAAAGTCCACATTGAGAATCTCTGATTTTTTGAAGTTGTCATTTTCATATAAAACCTTCAGTTAAGAAAATGTTTTTATATTTTTTTCACAAAGCCGCTTGACAGAAATATATAAATTCCGGATATAGATTTTAAATGTTATATATTTATCAACGTTCTGTATTCCGGATGCATTCTTAACACAGATCGTCAGGTTTTCCACAAATCTGTGGAGTCCATGTGAGCTCAAGTGCATGCTGTCTTTACTTAGCTTATCCTAAGAAATTCATTTGAAGGTTCTACTTGTTTTCACTCAAGTTGTTGCTGAAATTAAATAATTTTTAAATTTGAAAAGAAATTGGGAAAAACAAAAGCATTTTCACTCATTTTCCCAGATTATATTAAATTGTACCTACTATGCTTTTTCAAATATTCCCTTTCATGTAGTGTGTTATAGAGCTGTTTTTGAATGTAAAAAGTCTGCGAAGTTTCAAAAACAAACTGAGTTATTGACTCCCAGAAGAAGGAAGCGATTCTGAACAACCGAAACGAGTCGTTAGTGATTCCAGACTTACTTCCTGTACTAACCTACGTAGGATTGTAACTAAAAGCCCCGCCTCTGCTCCTCATCGGCTGCTCGCTGAGAGACGGAGCTGAAACTCGTTACGGAAGTGGGCGTTTCATTTTGAAACACGGCATTAGAGCAATCACAACAGACTGGGACATCCGACCAATCAGAGTGGAGTATGCTATCTGAAAGGAGGAGTTTAGAATGAATCCTTTAGAACATCTCATTTAACGAGTCGTTTTCGACACTGGGGGAGGAAAGGTAATGCTGCAGTTTAAATGATGAGCACATTAAAGTGTTTTTTGATCTTGGATGCATGTAAATCTATCGTATGAGACCTTTAAAACAAAATTAGGCACGTTTCAAAACCATAATAGGTGTGCTTTAAGATGTTAGATGTCATTTTTAGACTACTGTATTTTAGCTCCATTAGCTTCACATCATGGCTGGTAGACTACGTTTTAGAAAAAGACAGAAATCATTTAAATGTAAGGGCTAATTGGGCCCAATTTGGACATTTTCACTTAGGGGTGTACTCACTTTTGTTGTCAGCGGTTTAGACGTTAATGGCTGTGTGTTGAGTTATTTTGAGGGGACAGCAAATTTACACTGTTACACAAGCTGTACACTCACTACTTTACATTGTAGCAAAGTGTCATTTCTTCAGTGTTGTCACATGAAAAGATATAATCAAATATTTACAAAAATGTGAGGGGTGTACTCACTTTTGTGAGACACTGTATGTGTGTGTGTGTGTGTGTGTGTGTGTGTGTGTGTGTGTGTGTGAGAGAGGGAGGGAGACACGTGCTTCCATATGGCTCCTGTAAGCAGTATGTGGGGGCTGAGTGATTAATTACTGCTCCTTTACCTGCTGTTTTTTTTCTCTATAATTTATTTATATCTTTGCAACACTTTTTATTCTTCCCCTTTACTTTCATTTTTACAAATTAATTTATTTTTCCCCAGTTTCATTTCTCTCACTTTTCTTCCATTTGTACAAACAGTTTTTTTTTGTTTGTTTGTTTTTTTTACTTTTTATTTCTCCAACATTAATTTTTCCCTATCACTTATTTTTCATAATTAATAAAACCCCCCCTCCTCTCTCTCTGCAGGTGTTTGTGGAGAGTTTGTTGTGTTCCGGTCGGGAGGAGAACGTGCTCCTGGCTGGTCAGCTGATGCAGCGAAGCTCCTCGGTCCCGGTTCCCCCAGTCGGACCCGCGTCACGTGTTAAAGCGGCCTGCGTGCCCTATGCCCACAGCGTGGACCTGGCGCTGGCCTCTGCCCGAGAGTATTTCAACTCCTCCGCCACACTCAGCGACCCCTGCATCAGCCTGGCACGGTAGGACCATGACCTCTGACCTTTTTACAGCAGAAATGATCAGGATTTGTATTTTAATCTCATCCTCATGCTTGGAGTAAACCACATGTGAAGAATAAAACATCACCGTGCATGCTGTGTAGGAAAAGAAACACCCAACAGCTGTTTTATCCCACTTATACTGTACCACAGCAGATTTTTTTTTAAATTTATTATAATAACATTTTAATTAGATTAACTTTATATTCAATAACTAAGGTGCAACAGTAAGGCACGATCGTTAATGTTGCATACATATTTACAGCATATAAAAATAATAAACACTCTTAAGCCTAGTTCACGTCGTGTGAACACCACAACCACTTCGTGACTCCCGATTACAAGAGAGCAAGTCATAGAGTGTGAACAGCACAGCGATCCGCCGACCTTGAAAGTCATGTAGTGTGAACTATCCTTAGAAAAAAATGTTCTCAGTGGGTTATTTGTATAATTATGAGTTCTCAATGTCCGCTTTAATACAGAAACTCCCAGACAAATTTAACTCTTTTATCTTCTTTTTTGCCTTTGAAGGCTGTTAAAATGTATAAAGCATTATTTAAATAATAAGTATTCTCCTCATATTGAAGTATTTTTAATTTATTTATTCATTTTCATATGATTCATTTACATGTGATTCATTTACATGTGATTCATTTTCACATGATTCATATTCATGTGATTCATTTACATGTGATTCATTTACCTTTTCTTTTCTCTCCTCCCTTCCCTTTCCCAAATATTTCATTCATTCAGAAGAAAAAAAACAAAACAAAGGAAAACAAAATTAAATTGAAGTATTTTTACCTGTTAAGGTGAACTAGCACATTAATGTGCAGAATTGTTATTAAGAGTAACAGTCTCCATGTCGACTTTATGTAGGTGAACTGTGACCTTTCATTTCATGAGCCTCCATCTTGTGAGCCAGTAGAAGCCCGGGGTGTGGGATTGTGGTCTCTTTGGTCAGTTAAATAAATAATAATAAAAATATATAATAAAAAAACAAAACAAATGAAGGAACTGCTTATTGTGAAGTTGCGCTCTCACAGGACATGATTTTATTTTTTTCTTACTGTTTGAACTGAAGTCTTGTCCACTGAGATATAAAAGCTGGGATTTTTGTGGTAAAATTCTTTTTCTTCTTGTTAGCAATGTTGGCGGTTCTGTATTAGGCACAATAATTATTCTCACCAGGAATCTTACTGAAAGCACCACATACTGACAGATCCAGCCATTAAGGCATGAAAGCTCTTAACACCTTAACACCCTGTGTTCAGATTGTACATATGAAGGAGAAATATAGTTTTAACAGCTATTTGCAAATATATACAGTGTTGTGGAAAAGTATTTGCTCCGATCCTGATTTCTTCTGTTTTTGTGTACATCTCATACTAAATTGTTTCAGACATTCAAACAAAATCCAAGATAAACATAACCAGGCCTGATTACTGCAAACCCTGTTCAATCAAATCTACACTTAAATTGAATTAACAAGTAACACACTATGTCAAAGTGGAAAGAAATTCTAGCAATGATGAGGAAGAACGTGATTGAAATGTATCAGTCTGGGAAGGGTTACAAAGCTATTTCAAAGGCTCTGGGACTCCAAAGAACCACAGTGAGAGCCGTTATCTCCAAATGGAAAAACTCGGTACAGTAGTGAACCTTCCAAAATTCCTCTAAGAGCACAGTAATGATTCATCCAGGAAGTCACAAAAGAGCCAAGGGCAACATCAAAGGAACTACAGGTCTCTCCTGCATCAATAAAGGTCACTGTTCATGACTCCACTATCAGAAAGACACTGGGCAAAAATGGCATCCATGGAAGAGTGACGAAGTGAAAACCACTGCCAACACATTAAGGCTCGTCTGAATTTTGCCGAAACACACCTTGATGATCCTGAAACCTTTTGGGAGAATGTTCTGTGGATTTAGGAGTCGAAAGTGGAACTGTTTGGAAGACAGAGGTCCCGTTACATCTGGCGTAAACCAAACACCGAATTCCACAAAAACATCATCATACCTATGGTCAAGCATGGTGGTGGAAGTGTGATGGTGTGATCTGTTTCAGGGCCTGGGAAACTTGCAGTAATTGAGGGAAACATGAATTCTGCTCTCTACCAGAAAATCCTAAAGGAGAATGTCCGGTCTTCAGTCCTTCCATTGAAACGCAAGCGTAACTGGATTATGCAGCAAGACAATGATCCGTGACATGACCCAGGGAGCAGTGTTGTCGGCTGGGAGGCAGAGACGCGGCGGGAGTCAGCCAGGGAGCAATGTCGTCCTCGTAGTCTTTGTTGTCTGCTGGAAACGGAGGAAAAAATGCATCAGCATAATGGTATCGGGAGAACTTGCTCACCTGGCTGTCTCTGAGGCCCCCTTTTATACTCTGCAAGCATTTCCCTGAGGGTAGAGAGCTGCCGCTGTAATCATTCTCCTCCAGCCGTGTGATTCTGCTGCCATGCTGTCCAAAACACAGGAGATGTTTTTATATATATATATATATATATATATATATATATATATATCCATTTTCCATACCGCTTATCAGTGACCTCACACAAATATTCAATAGCCCCCTCATAAGCAAATCAATATATCGGCTAATATATTTCCTTTTTGATTTCTTTTTTTCATCAACGGTTCAATTCCATCGCATCTTAAAACTGTTCCTGGGCGGGCACTAGTACCTGGGGGAGGCTGATGTATGCGATACACGCCAATTCGTCTACACGTGTTTCAGTTGACACACATCCAGCAGCTTACTCTGAGTACCTCTCATCGGGGGACGTCCAGACAGTAATCACGCTTACGTGCACGTTAATTGTTTGATTTCAATCGAGCTCAAGCAATAATTCGACTTTTTAAAAGGTCACGTGAACACTTTTAGTCCGACTGAAATCGTAACTTCTGAAATCTGACTTGTAGCTCGACTTCTTCCAGCACGTATACACTTTAATCGAGCCGTTCTGTCGGTCAGCGAATGAACATTGGTTTCATTAATCATGCTGACCATTACCACGGTTACAGTTCGGCTCGCTGCAGATTCACACACAGGCAGCGTAGAATGACCCGGTCACACGCCCCTACTGGTCTTAAATGGAAATGCGCCCAGATCATTATAAGAGGTGACATGCAACGCAAAGTGTCATGTGTACTCGGACACAGTTATTCTAAAATATTCACGACTAGAAAGATGTTTTGGTGGCTTTAAATCATTTCGGGGGGAGTATGCCCAGACCCCCCGAAAAGCGGCTTAGACCTCCATTAATAAATCTCAAGTGACGTCCTGCGCAGGGCACAGTAACACGCACGCATTTTGAAGTGCCACTCAGCCTACAACAGGTCTTTGGACTGGGGGAGAAAGCCGGAGGAAACCCTTGAGGCACGGGGAGAACATGCAAAATCCACGCACACAGGGCCGAGGCGGAATTCGAACCCCCGACCCTGGAAGTGCGGAGCAAAGTGCTAACCGCTAAGCCACCGTACCCATATATAGGTTCTTATTTGCCCAGAATTTTGTTTTTCCGTCTCTCTCTCTCTCTCTCTCTATTTTTCTCTCTCTCTCTCTCACACACTCACACACACACACACACACACACACACACACACACACACACACACACACACACACACACACACACACACACACAAAAGGGTGTGCTCATGCTTTTTAGTCTTCTGAAGAATCTTCAGCCATTCTTTGTCTGGCTGCAGGTTAATGTCGCCATCATTCTCTCTGTCTCTGTTTCTCTCTCTCTCTCTCTGTCTGTCTTTCTTTCTATCTCTGTCTCTCTCTCTGTCTGTCTTTCTTTCTTTCTCTGTCTCTCTCTCTCTGTCTTTCTTTCTTTCTCTGTCTCTCTCTCTGTCTGTCTTTCTTTCTTTCTCTGTCTCTCTCTCTCTGTCTCTCTCTGTCTTTCTTTCTCTCTCTGTCTTTCTTTCTTTCTCTGTCTCTCTCTCTGTCTTTCTTTCTTTCTCTGTCTCTCTCTCTCTGTCTCTCTCTGTCTTTCTTTCTCTCTCTGTCTTTCTCTCTCTCTCTGTCTTTCTCTCTCTTTCTCTCTCTGTCTCTCTCTGTCTTTCTCTCTCTCTTTCTCTCTCTGTCTCTCTCTCTGTCTTTCTCTCTCTCTTTCTCTCTCTGTGTCTTTCTCTCTGTCTTTCTCTCTCTCTCTTTCTCTCTCTCTCTGTCTGTCTTTCTCTCTCTCTGTCTTTCTTTCTCTCCCCCCTCTCTCTCCCCCTCTCTCTCTCTGTCTTTCTCTGTCTCTCTCTCTGTCCCTCTCTCTCTGTCTCTCTCTCTGTCTTTCTTTCTCTCTCTGTCTTTCTTTCTTTCTCCTCTCTCTCTCTCTCTCTCTTTCTTTCTCCTCTCTCTCTCTCTCTCTCTCTGTCTTTCCCTCTCTGTCTTTTTCTCTCTCTCTCGTGTTCTGTCACTCTCTCTTTTTTCCCTTTCTTCTTTTCAGTCTCTCCAACTGTGTTTAATTAATTAAAATCTATCTTTCTGTCTTACTTGCCTCTTAAACTCTGTGAAAGTGTGGGTTGTACTACCCCCCCCCCCCCCCCCTCTCTCACTCACTCACTCACTCACTCACTCACTCTTGTTTCTGCTGTTTTTGCTCAAGGTTTGGTATGACAGTCTTTGTTTCTGGAATGATGCTCTTGCACTCAGATGTAAAGTAGGGCAGTAATTAGGCCATCATCCGCTAATGGCCAAAAACGAAAGCTATTCATGCCCCCCACCCCCTAAACACACACACACACACACACACACACACACACACACACACACACACACAGGTTAGCAACATCATGCTACATTTAAAACTCTAACCTTATCCTCAGTAACCAAAATATATTCATAAAATGCTGTAAAAATGCAATGGGTGGTTGTGAAGCTCTGAAGCTCTTCTGTACTCTCAAAGAGCTACATCATGTATAGACACACACATGCCACACACACTTTTATGAAGGACAACATACAGTGTAGACCCGAGGCTTTAAAAGGCTCTCCATTGAGAAGAAACACATTTATTAGACTTGCCAATCTGTGAATACAGACACTACAAGAAATGGAGGGGTTGAAAGCATGATATAAGCAATGAGTATGTGACTCGAGAGGCACTCGAGCAGAATTTCCTGCCTTCCTCATTCAAATGGGTTCTGTTTTAAGAAACATGCCGGTGCTTTGGAGTGTGTTTAGTGGTGTGCAGAAAATCAACTTCGGAACGCACAGCACATCAAACTTCGAGGAGATGGGCTGAAACAGCACAAGACCACGTCAGGTTCCACTCCCGTTAGCCAAGAACAGGAATCTGAGGCTACAGCAGGCACAGAGTCCCTGAAACTGAGCAGCTGAGGATTGGAAAAAGATCACTCGGTTATATAGTATGGGTGTAACGATGCACTCTGGTCATGATTCGATTCCTGATTCCGGCTTCACGATTCAATTCGATTCTCAGAATATTGTCAACAAAATTAATTGACTGAAAAAATATATATATATATATATATATAAATAATATATATTAAATATATATATATATATTTAATACAGAAATGTATTATAGTAGAGCAAAATGTACTACAGGTTCGCCATATCTTAAAAAAACAAATAAATCAACATTATAAATTCTCCCCAAAACTAAGAATAAACAAAGTCTCTGATCCGGGAAATAAGATCAACTGAAACATAACGAGCTCCGCAGCATCATTTTAGCCAGAAACAGAGCTCCAAAGGTGACTAAAACGCCCAGCTTCCGTGACCTTTTTCCTCGAGCACCGTAGATTGCAGCAGCACGGTGCTGGTGTTGTTTAAAAGCAACTGAAGAGCTCTTTTTAACGATTATAGCATGGACATGGAACTGTATAAAGTAGAATGCACGTGTTCTCCCCGTGCTGCGGGGGTTTCCTCCGGGTACTCCGGTTTCCTCCCCCAGTCCAAAGACATGCATGGTAGGCTGATTGGCATGTCCAAAGTGTCCATAGTGTATGAATGGGTGTGTGAGTGTGTATGTGAGTGTGCCCTGCGATGGATTGGCACCCTGTCCAGGGTGTACCCCGCCTTGTGCCCGATGCTCCCCGGGATAGGCTCCAGGCTCCCCGTGACCCTGAAAAGGATAAGCAGTATAGAAGATGGATGGATGGGCTATGCAGATTTAGACCTCTGGTGTTCAAACAGTGCATTCGCATTAACTGCTTTATTAACAGAATGCTGATTTCCACGACGTACATCACATTTTTTTCATCATGATACACCCCTATTATGTAAATTACCAAACATGGGGGGGAAAAAATCCCCACTGTGGCTAGAATTACTACTAGTGTATATATACTCTGGACAATAAAAAAAAAACAAAAAAAAAACAACCCTGTTCTCCTATTAAAAAACAAATAAAAAAGCAAGCAATGGCTAGGGAGGATAAATATGGAGGGCTCATTCTAATGATTTTGTTGAACATCTTTATAGTGCAACGTGTGCATGATGTTAAACGACACGTGTATATAATCTTATATAATGATGTTAATCAGGCATGAGTAAACATTTTTAATCCGTCATAAAATATTTCCAAATACAGCAACCATCCAGCACCTTCTGACCAATCAGAACCAATTCAGTTTAAACGGCGCTGTGGTATAATGATATTAACATCTTGAATAAAACCTGCACTTGCTTTGATCTCTGTGCCTCACGCCAGCCTCTTGAAATTATTGTGTGTCTGTGTTTTGTACAAATCCACTTTATATCTACCTTTTACTCCTTGATTACTTGCAGCCATCTGCTTGCCTGGAACACGTATCTTTTGGTTTTGATCAATACATCAGCACACTCAACAACATGGAGTTAAAAGCTCTTGAGTGCACTCCGAACAAACGTACACTCGCGTCGCCCCCTAAACAAAAGCAAAGTGACCTGCAAGCTTAAGGTTCCTGTTTGTTCGGTACAAAATGCACGATTTTATCCTTTAAAACAAACACACCAGCGAATAATATAATGTTGTGCCATGAAAGCATCAATAAAACTAATGGACTGTGGTCTAAAAGTAGTTATGATTTATCGTGTGTTTAGCTGTTACTGGAAACATTTTTTTTTTCCAACAAGGATAGGAGAGGAAGTGTTTTTCATGATATTAAAAATGCTAAAGATTATCGAATCATTAATGCAGTAGATATTTCTCGCCGCTAAAGTACAGTTTTGGGGTGGTTTTTTTTTTTTTGGGTGAGATTTTCATATGCGACTGTATAATCTTGTTAAAATGTCTCTGAAATGCATTAATGAGGATTAATGAGAGAATGACTCTAGATAAGATGCAGCTAAATAAAGAAACAAGTTAGATATAGTCTGTGTGTGAATGAAACCGGCTTTATTATAAGCAGTGAGAAGGATCAGTAAGCTCTTTAAGCTTTTCGCTTTACTTTGGCTTTGGTCCGGCACCGTGCCTGTATTTGTCTAATGGACTGCACTAAATCTTGGACAAAGTGCACAAGTGAAGTCATGTCCTCTTGGCCTTTTAGATCTTAGACGCTTTACTGGAAACGGAGCCAAGAAAAGCCTCGCATTGCTTTCGTCACTTTTTACCCTTTTCTTTGTCTCCTTCAAATAGATGAGCATAGTAAATGATACAGAATTTAAAATCATTCTTCTGAGGCTCATGCCAACCAAGAGGTTTAGTGTGTATATATAATGCATATATGTGTATACAGCCTTACACTTGGCTGTTATTTAAAAACAGTGCTGTTTTTCTCGATTCTCGGTTCTGATTGGTGGAGATTTCATTTTCTATAACGGAAGGTCTGACAGTAACTCCAACTGCAAGGTTTATATTTGTGCGTTCGTTCTAATGCGTCATCGTTTCTGTAGTAACAACGTACACCGGGACAAGCCATGGGACACTCCATGTTAAAAGATAGGGAAAAAAAAAAACAATCCATAAAGTTAGCTGATATGGTGAAGTTTTCTGTGTGGAGATTTTTGTCAACGCCTGATCGTTATTCTCGTGGCGCACTCGTCTGTACGTTATGCGTTCAGTCTGTAAGAGTATTAGTGAATGATGTAATCCTGCTTGAGAAATACACTTAGTATTTTACAGTAGTTGGTAGTGAATATAAGTCTATAAGCTAATTTAAATCCTTTATCAGGACTGTAATGTAATATGGACATGCCAATAAAGCATGTCTAGATGTAGTTATGTATAATTAAATTGAAATGAAATGGAGAACCTTTTGTCTGTTTTGTAATTTATCAGATTGCTGTAGAACGTGAGCTATGGATACGAATTGGGTATGTGACCGTGACACACACATCCCATGCCTTCTCTGGCCCAGATACGTCTGATAAATGAAATTATTCCCACATGAAATTACTCTGGGCTTATTTTAGCTCTCCCATTTCTCTAACTCGCTTTATGTACCTCTGATATTTCAATCTCTACAATATTGTTAACCATAATATTTTCATTACTGTACCTGTCGCAATCACCCGTTGAGCATTGACCAGAGCAGGCGGGGTTGTCCAGTGTGATTGGGCCAGAATATTTTAAGAATAAGAACCAATTCCATAGAACCATTGGCCGTTCACAGCTTGAATTAGCAGAAATAGATGGAATGATGAGCCTTGATTGACCTGTTAAACTAAATCAGTCCAGGCTATTTCAAATAAGCCCCAGTTTTATTAACTTGCTGTATGGAATGCCCCCCAATGTACAATAACAATTGTTATTGTAATAACAAACATAACAACATTAATGTAACTAGATCAACAAGACCACTAACGATCTAACAGCAACAAGATTAACAACAACCCCAGAAATATAACCTCAACAAGACCAACAACCACAACGTAACGTCAACAAGACCAGCAACATGTCAATAAGACCATCAACAATATAACAAGACACCAACAACCACAACATAACGTCAACTAGACCAAAAAACAATATATCAACAAGACCACCACCAGCTATAATATACCATCCACAAGACCACCACCAACAGCAATATAACATCAAGACCAACAACCACAGCAACACAATGTCAACAAGACCTAATAATCAATAAGACCTTCAACAATATAACATCAACAAGACCACCAACAATCACAACAGTATAACAAGACCAACAACAATATAACATCAACGAGACCAACAACCATATACCATCAGCAAGACCAACAATAATATAACATCAAGACCAAAAACAATATAACAACAAGACCACCAACCACAATATAACATCAAGACCAACAACAATATAACAAGACCAACAATATAACATCAACAAGACCAACAACCATATAACATCAAGACCAAAAACAATATAACAAGATCACCACCAACCACAATATAACATCAAGACCAACAATATAACATCAACAAGACCAATAACCATATAACATCAACAAGATCACCAGCCATCACATCAAGACAACCAACAACCACAACAGTATAACAAGACCAACAATATAACATCAACAAGACCAATAACCATACAACATCAACACGATCACCACCACCAACCACAATATAACATCAAGACTAACAACAATATAACATCAGCAAGATCACCACCACCAACCACAACAATATAACATCAATAAGACCAAAAACCATATACTATCAGCAAGACCAACAATATAACATCATGACCAACAGCAATGTAACACCAACATGACCAACAACCACAACAACAATATGTCAACAAGACATCAAAACATCAACAACCACAACCAGATAACATTAGCAAGACCACCACCAAGAACAATAATATAACATCAAAAATTCAACCACAACAATAATAATATATCAAGATCAACAACTACTATATAACATTAATAAAACACCAACAACCACAGCAATATACCATCAATCAAGACCAACAACAATAATACCAATAATAATAATTAGTCGAGCAGCGTACGGAGTCGAAATCTTCTCAGCCACATTGCTCCCGTTGAATGATATATAGTGTATATTTTAGATTTTGCTGAAATAGTAAAAGAAGCATCAGATGTGTTCTGTCTGTGAGCACGGACTGTATCTTTTCCCCATGCTGTATGAAAAGGTGATGTAAATAGGATTTCTGACCTGAATGGTGATGGGAATCAGAGACAGGCAGATGGAGAAGGGACAGATGTGTCATCCAAGTATGAAAAGCCTTGAAAACTGCAGACTTGTTTTCTGGCATGGAAATCTGGGTTTAATATCACTGACTAAAGATATAATCGATCAGTCTCGGTGAGAAGACGAACGAACCTTTACAGTCCTACTATTTCATGTACTAATCTGTACATACCTGTGTGTGTGTGTGTGTGTGTGTGTGTGTGTGTGTGTGTGTGTGTGTGTGTGTGTGTGTGTGTGTGTGTTTATTCTCAGATCATGTCTGCAGCTAATCACAGATTGTCCTCCTTCTGTCCAAGACGAATTAGACCTCATCAGCGCCCTCTCTCGACTGGAGGACTTCGGGGTTAAAGTCCTGCCTTTACAAGGTATCGTCTTTCTCTCTCTAACTGTATCTCTCTTTCTCTGTCTCTCTCTCTCTCTCTCTTTTGTCTCTCACTGGCTCTCTTATGCTTTGTTTCTCTGTGTGTCTCTCTCCCTCTCTCTTTCCTTCTCTCTTTCCTTCTCTCTGTCTCCATTTTACTGTCTCTCTCTTTATCTCTTCTGTCTCTCTCACTGGCTCTCCTAGTCTTCCGTTCTCTGTGTCTCTCTCTTTCCATGTCTCTCTCTCTCTCTTTCGTTCTCTCTCTCACTCTGTCTCTCTCTTTTACTCTCTTTCTGTCTCCATTTTACGCTCTGTCTCTCTCTATATCTTCTGTCTCTCTCACTGGCTCTCTTTCCTTCTCTCTCTCACACTCACTCTCTTCTTCTCTCTCTCACTCTTTCCTTCTCTCTCTCTCTCTATCTCTCTCACACTGGCTCTCTTACTCTCCCTTTCTCTGTGTGTCTCTCTCTATCCTGCCTTTACAAGGTAATGTAATTTTCTAACTGTCTCTCTCTCTCTCTCTCTCTCTCTCTCTCTCTCTCTCTCTCTCTCACACGTCCCTCTCAACTCGTCCCTCTCTCGCTTGATCTCGATTTCACTCCCACTTTCTCTCCATCACTTCCATCTTTGTGCCTCACTCTCTTTCTGTCCATCTCCATCTGTCTCTCTCTTTCATTCATATCTTTCTCACTCCGTTTCTTATTTAACCTCCGTTCCCACCCCATCTTCCGCCTTTCATCCCACCATCTTGTCTTCCAAGTTTTTATTTTTTATATTTTATTTTTATTTAATATAAACTTTTGTCCTGCCACCAGCTCGTGACACTTTTTATCCGGAATGCTTGAAGGAGCACCGAGCAGTGAGGGTTTAAACAATAAAACACTCCCTCCTGAAGGTAGAGGTGGAAGTGAAGGAAGTTCAGTAGAGTTTGAAATGCATTCAGAAGCAGAGTGTTCTCTGGAAGTTACATCAAGTGAAAGCAAAGAAAACGATCAAACAAATTGCTCAGAAACTATCCAGGAAACAGGTCATTAAACAGCAGCTGTCAGAGTGCTGAATGAGAGTGTAATTTGTGTGTCTGTACCGATGATGCAGTCTTTGTTTGAATAAATGGCCGTACGGTCAGCACTCACTGTTTCTCCTTCTCTCTAGCGCTTTATTGTTTGAAAGACCTTTTTTTTTTTTTTTTCTTTTCCTCCTGACATGCATAAGACGAATCAGTGATTCTCTTGAAGTAAAGTACAGAAATTACAGTGATGGTGTTCCTACTGAAATGGTTTGGGATTCGGTGAGATCCATCATTTTTGACATTACTGATGTGTATTAATCTTTTCTCAGAAGATCTCTCTCTCTTTGGTTCTTTCTCTTTTTTTTATTCATCATTGATTGATTACGAGCCAATGTAACATTAAAGAGACAAAGAGACTGCTCTCTGAGTTTCGAAAAATGTCTTCTTTCTCTCTGAAACGATGGACTGGAGGCGGTTTCACCACTTTGAAATAAAGCTTTCTAACGGTTAAGGTTTTTTAAAAATTTTTTAATTATGAAGGGAAATGTGGAGCTGTCAGAGATATAAAAAGAGGCAGCACTAAAATGAATGAGATGATGCGTTTGAAAAAAAAAAAAAGTATTAAAGCAAATCTTATGGCTTGTAAAGACACAACAGCAATGGACTCTTCTGCTTCTCTTTATCTTTCTGCCTCTTTCTTTCCCCCCGAATTGTAAACCTCTTTTCTGTCCGTTTTGACACAGTGAAGATAGAGAGTGGACGACGTGATGCCTGAAGGCTGAAAGCAAATCGATGAATCAAAGAGCTGTGTAGATTCATAATTTAGATGCACAGTTCATCACACAAACGCATGCTTTCACTTTTGTTAACAGGGTCCTAAATTACCCACAGGGAGGCTGTGGTTCAGGTGGTAGAGCGGGTTGTGCACTAATCGTAGGGTTGGTGGTTCGATTCCCAGCCAACGTGACTCCACATGCCGAAGTGTCCTTGGGCAAGACAAGACACTGAGCTCCCGATGGCAAGTTAGCACCTTGCATGGCAGCTCTCCTACCATTGGTGTGTGAATGAGACACAGTGTAAAGCGCTTTGGATAAAAGTGCTATATAAGTGCAGACCATTTACCCACAGCGCTGTTTGAGTACCTGCTCTAACCTTTGATTTATGTCTACTTAACGAGAATGATGCAACAGTGCTTTAGTCCTTTAGTCTGTCCAGGTTGTTTTACAGTCCCGTCCGAAAACTGGACCAGCAAGGCCAACTTTGACATTACAAGCTCTACACTGAAGACATTTGCATTTGAGATCAAAAGATGAATATAAGAGATGATAGATTTGTTGTTTAAACAATTAATAGTGCTGAATGTCTACTCTTGGGTTGAGCCCTGGGTTTTGCATTTGAAAACTGCATTTGTTGTTGAAAAGGATAAACCAACATGAAGACCAGAGAGCTGTCTATGGGAGCAAAGCAAGCCATTTTGAAGCTGAGAAAAGAGGATAAAATCAGTCAAAGCCTTCGGTGTAGCCAATACAACAATTTGGAAAAAGAAAGAAACCAGTGGTGTGTACTAACAAGAAGACATGGAATGTGTCGGCCTAGGAAAACAACAGCAGCTGATGACGAACATTGTGCGAGCTGCGAAGAAAATCCACAAAACAACAGTCAGTAACATCACCAACAACCTCCATGGGGCAGGCGTGAAGGTATCACAATCCACCGTTTCAAAGAAGACTTCTAGAGAAGAAATATAGAGGTCATACCACAAGATAGAAATAACTCATCAGCAGTAAGAATCAGAAAGCCAGAATGGAATTCTCGAAGAGATACAGAGATGAACCATAAAAGTTCTGGAACCAAGATTAACCTCTACCAAAATGATGGAAAGGCCAAAGTGTGGAGAAAAAAAGGATCTGCTCATGATCCAAAACATGCAAGCTCATCTGTGAAACATGGTGGCGGTAGTGTCATGGTTTGGGCTTGCATGTCATGGTTTGGAACTCATGATGGCAGCAGCAGAATGAGTTCAGAAGTTTACAGGAACTTATAGAGAATTGCATCCAAATTAATTGGGAGGAACTTCATCATGCAGCAAGACGATCCAAAACACACAGCCGAGTCAACAAAGGACTTCATCGGGAGGTTTGAAGTGGACGTTCTAGGTTATAAACTGGCCAAGTCAATCACCAGACATTAACCCAGTTGAGCAGCATTTCACCTCCTGGAGAGGAGACTGAAGTGAGAAACCCCCCGAAACAAACACCAACTGAAAGACGCTGCGGTAAAACACTGGAAAAGCAACACAAAAGAAGAAACCAGTTCGGTGATGTCAGTGAGTCGCAGTCCTGATGCAGTTATTGCAAGCAAGGGTTCTGCACCAAATATTAAGAGTGATTTATTTTAATTTATACTAGATTGCGCTTTTGCTCATCTAAAAATTTGGTGGTCTGCCACCAAGGGTGCCATGTTCTAAGTTGTGTAACACATCTAGACTAAATATCAGAAATAAAAAGCTGAAGTTCCGATCTATCGTCTCATGTTCATCTTTTGATCTCAAACCCAAATAGGCAAATTTGTATAGCAAAAACATACAGAATTGGCCTTGCTGTTCAAGTACTTCCAGTACGGAGAGGACTGCAATGTATAAAAGAACATGAGGTAGAAACCGGGATTCTCCCTTTAAATTCAGTTCCTCTCAAGATTTCTCTCATATTCTGTTTAACTAGTTAAAGAATGAATATTATAGGGCCCGATCGAGGGGTTGCACGAATACTGACAATCGAACAGTTATTCAAAAAAGTATTCTAGTCCTCTTAAAAAAAGCTTTTAGGACGTCGCTATTTTTAGCCAAGAAAGAGAACATGAAACCACACACTACAAAAAATGACATTTTAGCAAGTTAAAATCTCTTGAATATAGTCAAATTTATCTCGTATTTCCCATTATAAAGTTCCAATAAACCAGTGTAAAATTATTATACTAATTTCTGGCCAGTCAAACTTGATTTCAAGCTTAAAATGTTCTTATTGTCGGCAAATCATTTCGCTTCTTTCTAGAAATCCATCCGTGCATTTTCTATACCGCTTATCCTACTGAGTTGCGTTGAACCTGGAGCGTATCCCAGGGAGCATGGGGCACAAGGTGGGGTACACCCTGTATGCAGGGTGCCAGTCCATCACAGGGCACATATACATTCACACACCCATTCATACACTACGGACACTTTGGACGTGACGGTCAGCCTACCATGCATGTCTTTGGACTGGGGGAGGAAACCGGAGTACTACGCCACCGTGCACCTTGTTTCTACAAATAAATACTTACATTGATTCATTTAGCAGACGCTTTTATCCAACGTGCCTTACAGATGAGACAACACAAGCAAAGCGATATGAGGCAGAGAACAATACAAGTAGTGCTACAGTGCAGTTTCTAATTGAGTTCTAGAGAAGCAAAGTGTGCAGAGTAGAGGTGTAAGAGTAAGCTTTTTAAAAAGTTATTTATTTTAAATAATGTGGGGTTAGTTATGTGCTCTCTGAAGAGGTGGGTCTTTAACTGTTTTTTGAAGCTGGTGAGAGATTCTGCGGTCCGGATTGAGGTCGGAAGTTCATTCCACCACTGAGGAACAGTTAGTTTGAAGGTTCTGGAAAGGGACCTTGATCCACACTGAGTAGGCACTACTAAGCGTCGTTCGTTAACCGATCGCAGATTGCTTGAGGGAAGTTAAAATCTTAAAACGTCTTAAAAATCACTAAAATCAGTAAAATGATCTGCCCATAGAACAAGAAAGTTTAAGCTTGCAGTGGCTAGAGATAGGTTTAATAATCTTGTATCGGGTTTATTGTGATCTTAAAATAGGAAATGCTAGCTAAGTCTTACTCTGTACAAAAATATTTTCTCATGCTATGATGCCATTTTGTTGCAGTGTACATCAATTAACAGCCACACACAGGTTGCACGTTCCATTTTACATCATTAATGCGTTTTGTTAGCGATGGAAGCAAATAAATCGGTGCAATAAATGGGCAAACTTCTAAATCTGCATATATTACTCACTATTTAAGGATGAATCAGTTCTTAAAACGGGTTCCTGTGGATGGACTGGAGGCTCGGTTGAAATCGCCGATTAACTGAGAACACAGAAACTATATATGATGTATAGTTTAATGATGATAAAGTCCTAGCTTGGTGGAGGACGAGACGTCTACAGCAGCCTCTGGGAGCTTTTAAATGCCGGTCTGCGATGTTCAACTCTTACGTCAGTAATGTCTGCAAGCAAATCTGGATCACGATTGGTAGATAATAATGTGAGAGGCAAATTTTAGCATTCGTAAGGCATAATGTTTCTGTCAATAGTGTTGTTTTGATTGCTTTTGGCTCTGCTTGGTGTAAATATTACTCATCATTATGATGCACTAGCTAATGGGGTTTGGTGGTTACTACAGAAACCTGTAGACTTTGAGTTTAGCTCTGAGGTAAAAATTCAACTTATGAAATGAAATAAGCCGGCGTTTACTCAGTCATGTTTGGTATGTTTTGGTGAGTATGGACTTGGGTATGGATCGCTGAATACAACCGAATATTATAAAATGGATTTATTGGAGTAGTTACTGATTCAGCCAAGTCATTAAATGTTACATATTCTCTCTCTTTCTCTCTGTCTCTTGCAGTGCGATTACGTGATGACCGCCTCTCATTGATAAAGGAGTGCATTGCTCAGTGTCCCACGGCCTATAAACAGTCCACTCTGCTGCTGGAGCTGGCCAGGTTGCTTCGGGTCTCGGGTAACGTTCACACCCATTCCGAAACATACAACTACCACTGCGGTTATAACGTTCAGGAAAACCTGCTGTGAAACGCACCTGCCGAACCCACGCGCGTTTAGCGACAGTCTAGCCGTCATGAGCGACATCGGATAAGTTTACGGTGTCGTCAGGATCATCACACTCCTCGGGTACACACACGCTAGTGCAGTCTGACGCAGCCGCTGTGATTCTCCTGACGCGGTGCTGCGTGGCCACGTCTTTATTTGCACAAGGAACAAGGCCAAAGAGATCGACAGCTCGTTCACCGCGCATGTATAACATAAGGGTATAAAAGTGTGTGGAATAAAATGCAAAGGTAAACAGAAAGAACAATAAAACACAATTAAAAGGAGACTTTCATCCCCTAGGGGAGGAGAGTTGTCGTCTTGTTTTATTAAAAATATGAAATCTGTCAGTTCTGTTCTGAATACAGAAAGGAGAGTAACACAGTGCAAGAGGTAGTAATAACAACATCAATAATAATAATAATGTATTTTATTAATGTTGTGTTAGCGAAGTTGTGAAGACTGGAAAAAGACCGCGTGATTTTATTTCCCCCCCCTAATCTTCACCTGTCTAGTTTGGGTGAGTCTGTGCCCATGATAGCCTCAGATTCCTGTGTTTGACTGACAGGAACGGAACCCAGTGTGGTCTTCTGCTGCTGTAGGTTTGATATGTTGTGCCTGCTGAGATGCTTTTTTGCTCACCACGGTTGTAAAAAGTGATTATTTGAGTGATTATAGACTTCCTAGTGGCTGGACCCAATCTGGCCATTTTCCTGTAAACATCGCTGTGTGTAAGTAGTAATAAGAACAACTATATCCACAAACTAAACAGGCCTCAAGCAGGCTTTGAGCTAAACCGTTTAGTATTTGATTTGTTTGAGCCCAAGGAATACAAAAGAAAATTCTTTGTAATATGCATGCACCATTAAAACTATTGGTAACAAAATGTACATTTCTTTCTGAATGGACAAACGATATAAATATAGAGCTTCATTTACACACGTGTATTTCTGTAAGCGGATAGCAGACACGTATCACGAGTCTGTAGAGAAGTCCGAAACTCAACCGTCAGTCCATGCTAGGACTTCAACCCACGCTTGAATCTTCTACGCAGACCGTTTCGATGAGTCTTTATTGGATTAATTTGTGTACAAAGAGATCAGAGTGTCTCCCACAGCGCTTCAACCAACACGCTGCACACCTCAGCAGTCATCCAAGAATCTATCAGGGGATATGGAAATGATTTTATTGCCAAACAAATTAATATTTTGGAGCCGTGCTGTCTCCCCAGGCTATATTTGGAATTCGTTAGAGACGGATGCTCGTCTGTGACGTTCGTTTTTTATTATCTCTGTAAAGAGGATAAAATATCCAGCTCGTAAGCACCCACTGATGATGCATGTTTATTAGTTTACTGTATATCGAGTTAGGAGTCCATTATGCAGAGGAAAAGATTTGAAAGAGAATTGATTTTTCGGTCCAGTCCAATGCTGGTTCTCTTAGTGCCATATGATGAGCTGATGTCGTGTTTCTGTTGTGTGTGTGTGTGTGTGTTTGTGTGTTTATAGGTGATGATGAAAGCCAGAGAAAGGGTCAGGTCCTCACGCTGTTGGCCGAGCAGGCTCTACATAATCACGACTACAAGGCCTCCTACATCCATTGCCAGGACCTGATGGCAGCAGGCAGGTTTAAGCTAAATTATCTTCAACTTATTGTGTTAAGTCACTGTTTCATGGGAGAAAGAAAGAAAGCATGTTTAGTTGTTAGTCAGTCATTTTAGAGCAAACTCATATTTTTGATATCCCATTGGAATTTGTTGTTTTTGACTGACAAATTTTATTCACATTAATTCTGGCCAGTGCTTGTTTACTCCTTTTTGATGGTCTTGGGTTGGTGTAAGATTTTTGCAAAAGTGCTACGAATTCCGCAAAAATATTGCTTACAGACACTGGATACATCTTTCCGTGCGTTGGAATAAGACTGCATTAAAACAGCAATTACTGTGCCATTGAACCGGTAACTGGAAAACTACCAGTCTACGGTAACTATAGTATAAAAGTATAAATGTAACTATAAACGGATAAAAAAAAAAGCAAAATTGTTGTAGTGTAAGAGGAATAAAACACTCTGGGAAAATAATCAAATCTGACATCATACCACTTTACTGTTGACAACTATTATTATTATTATTATTATTATTTTTATTTTTATTCAACTATAACAACATACTCCCTCGTTATTAAATATGTAAAGCAAATTATTTTAGCATATATATATATATATATATATATATATATATATATATATATATATATATATATATATATATATCTCCACTCAGAACATATATTTGATCAAAAATAAGGTGAAATTGTAATAGATTTGTTTTTTAGTTATCGGTGTTTGATTGATTAAACCCATTCAATTCAAGTGACAATAACAATAATTAAATAATAATTTTGATAATGGTAATTTGTGATTTCCACTACTGTACAAAATGACAAATATGGCTATGCTTCATGAACTGCACTTTGAGAAGCATGCACCTAATCGACTTGTTTGTAGACTACATAATGAGCATTACAAAGTGAACATAAAAATAAAGAGGTGGTGGTGATGCTTTGTGAGCGGAACCTCATTAAAAAGACCAAATTATACAACCAAGACCAGTAACATCATCTGTATAAAATATTATTACAGCCTTTTAGAAACCATCTAGCAAAACAGATTATAAAGCTACGTAGTTAAAAAAAAGTCTAAGCAAGGCAAGCTATATTACTGCTGTTTAAGGCTAAATTACAGGCTGTACTTTCCATTTCTTTACAAAAGTGGAATTGATGAGTTCTTTGTGAAAAGAAATGAAGCTGTGGTTACAGAAGAGACTGTAGAAGTCACAATTCCTGGATGTAGTCATTAGGTCTTTCCACCATTATGAAATATGCATAAGATTTGTTATTTATGTAGTTGTTTGAGTTTAGTTGGCATTATAGGAGAAGACTCAGATCTGTTATCTTTGCAAAAGGAGGTAGCAGAAAATATTGGCTTTAAGGGTGCCAATAATTGTTGCACAGGTATAATTTAACAAATTTAATGGTGGTGTTTGCAGTTGTTTGATATCCATGGGAGCAAAGTGTTTTTGTGAATTGTTTTAACAAAAGATGAAAAACTTAAACAATAGACATTTTTTTCACAGCCTTCTTTGTTCATATTTACCAAGGGTGCCAATATTAGTGGAGGGCACTGTACTCCATCATTTAACACAAAAATTCTACTCTAAAATTTCACACAAAAATTCTACTCTTACATTTAACACTAACATTTTAATTGAACATTAGAAATGTACTGTAACATTTAAAACTCTAAACATTTACTTAACATAACATTGAACAATCAAATTCTTATCTAACATCTTAAGTTCAATCTTATGTAATCTAATGTTTTCTTAATCATAGCTGAAGTGGAGATTTTCGATTTCTTTTGAGATTAAAGCGAATATGAGCAATACACTTCATGAAATAAATGAAATCGGGGACTCTTTATCATTAGCCTACATTTGCAGATCAGAGATGGAGACAGGTCTGGGGTCTGTGGAGTAGTTTGTGTGTGTGTGTGTGTGTGTGTGTGTGTGTGTGTGTGTGTGTGTGCAAAATACTGGGTGGATTATCATAGGACAGAGAAACAGAGAGAGTTCTAATCTCTGATTGCTATCGGCATAAATCTCAGAGCCGCAATAACACCACTATGGAAAACAGGTTAACCTTTCATTTCCTAATTAGTCTCTCTCTCTCTCTCTCTCTCTCTCTCTCTCTCTCTCTCTCTCTCTAGGCTACAGCCAAGGTTGGGATGTTTGTTCTCAGCTGGGTCAGTGTGAGAGCTACACGTGGCTCACGGCTCGTCAGGAGCTGATGGCGTTTGCTTTAACCCACTGCCCTCCTGCCAACATCCAGAACCTTCTAGCAGCCTCTAGCTCTCTGCAAACACAGGTGTGTTTCCTCGTACATCGCACACATTTCTCCCGTTTCCAGTGCACATGTTGGAGCTTGACCTTTTTAACAGCCGGCTGACTGGTTTAAGAACCGATACCATTACATAATCTGTAACCTTAAGACTTTACTATTAAAAACATGTGAAAAAAATAACTGCATGTTTTTTTAGCATCTAAAAAAAAAGAAATCGGTAGATAGACATTAGGGATGTAACACAATGACGCGATCTGTATCTGTTGTCACTAACACTTTGTGAGGCAGGGTGGAACACAGACACACAGGAAGCTGACGTGAGAGGGAGAAAGTGCTCTTTTTAACGATTGTCAAGGTGGTAGGGTGTGGGGAGGTATGGTGTGGGAAGAGAGTGTAGCCTTCCTGGCGAGATGCATGGCTTGACTGCGGCAACATGGTCAGGGCAGTGCCCAGGACCATGGAAGAGGTAGTGTGAGGAGGCTGGAGAGCAGTTTCTTCTCCTTCGTCGTCGGCATCTTCAGCATCGGTGGCAGCTTCTGCAATGGACGGTGAGAGAGAGAAAGAGAGATGGGATCAGTCACACACACAAGAGAGAACTCCCTCACCTTCCTCCATTTGCTGCGTCCTTTTATACTCTGCCAGCATCTCCTAGATGGTGAGGAGCTGCCGCGATTATCTCCTGCCAGCTGTGTGTGCTTTGACCACCCCACACCAAAGCCTTGTGGGCTCTGTGTGTTTACAATATGCCCTTCAGCATGTTGCCGGCTGTTGTGTGAGGAGCGTCGTGTATCCAAGGTGAGCATGCTGCCGGCCCACTGTCACAGTAACCGCCTCAGCTCCAGACTACTGCCTGCGAGAGTTGGGTTCCTAGGGTGTGGTGTCGGGAGAGGCCATTGGCATTTCCATACTGCCTCCTGGCTCAGTGTTCCACTGGGTCACTCTGCCGTTTGTGTCTTTCTCCCTGGCCATCCACTGGAGGGCTGCATGGTCGGTGACCAGGGTGAAGTGGCACCCCGCTAAGTAGTACCGGAGCTCCTCAATGGCCCACATGATTGCCAGGGATTCTTGTTCTATGGCAGAATACTTTGTCTTGGCTGGGGTCAGCTTTCTGCTAATGTAGAGGACCAGGTGCGGATGGTAAAGGGCAGATTGAAGTCAGGGTTCCAAAGGACGGGGCTGCTGATGAGGGCTTGTTTGAGGGCCTGGAACGCTTGCTCTGTCTCGTCAGTCCACCGCACCCGGTCCTGCTGGGCTTTCCTGGAGAGATGTGAGAGGGGGGCAGCTAGAGAGTTGAAGTTAGGCACGAAGCGCCAGTGATATCTCACCAGCCCCATAAAGGCATGTACCTATATCTTCGCGGTGGGTCTGGGGTAGTCTCTTACAGCCTTGATCTTCTTCTCCTGAGGTTTCAGGAGCCCCCGGCCGATGCGATATCCCAGGTATTGTTAAGCCCAGATGGCACTTCCATGGGTTAGCAGTCAGCCCGGCTTACCAGAGACTTTGCAGTACTTAATGGAGGTAGTGGAGGTGATTGGCCCAGGTGATGGAGTGAATGATGACGTCATCCAGATAGGCCGCAGCGTACTGTCGGTGGGGCCGGAGGACAATGTCCATTAACCGCTTTAACAGTGCTGGCGCCCCATGCAGGCCGAACAGAAGAACCCGGTACTGCCAGTGGCTGTTGGTGCTGAAGGCGGTTTTCGCCTTAACATCCGGGGCTAGGGCCAGCTAGGTGAGGTAGCAACCTTGGTGAGGTTGAAGGTGGAGATGGACCAGGCTCTTCCAAGGCACTCCACCAGGTCGTCTACTCATGGAAGGGGGTAGCTGTCAAAGTCAGACACGCTGTTTGGCCTCCGGAAGTCATTACAGAGTCGCAGGCTGACGTCTGGCTTCGGCACCACCACAATGGTGCTGGACCGGGGGCTTGCGGATTCTTCAATGATGCCGACTTCTTCCGGGCTGATGGGACACGTTAGGGCCACTGATGGATCACCACTCCCTGCTGGAGTTTTATCTTGTGCTGCACAAGGTGGGTCTGGCCTGGGGTGGTGGAGAAGACATCTTGATATTGCCTCCCTAGCTCCTGTTCTGGGCCGGACTCAATTCTTCATTCAGGCGTTCTGTGGGACTAGGAGACACAGAGGAGAACATGGAGACTACTGGTGCAGGCAGTATCCATCTTTTTAACAGATTGATGTGATAAATCTGAGTGTTGGGGCACTTACTGGGCTGTTGTAGACGGTAGTTTATTGGTCAGACTTTCTACAGGATCGTGTAAGGATCATGTAGGGACCTTGCCAGCAGGCTAGGAACTTGCAGGAGGCGTAAGTGGCCAGAAAAGTGTACAAAATATATCATACACATTGTGGCCCATGGGTGGAGCATCTGAAGCCTGAAACTGTTGCTTGCCTGGTGGGACAGGGAAAACCGGAAGGACATGAAAGACACGTTTTTCCTTGATGTCCTACCGATGTGTCCACCCTTGATTTAGAGTTTCATGGTATATTGTATAACTGCTATATGATATAGACACATGCTCAGTAAACACTCTGGAGAGAGATTTTCTCTGGTCTGCTTGTATCATCGGCATCTTTTATGCTTTTAAAATGCAACTCTAGCATCACTCCATCGTGCAAGTCTTAACTCAAATCGGAAGTGCGAGTCTGCTTCCAGCTGAGTGGTAAAACACAATTCATGATATAAAACAAGGAAGTGAAATAACACCGAATCGTTTATTCTCAGCGACACATTGCCGGGAACATCAAGTAACAGCAAAGCAGCATCCTGTGAAGTAAATATAACTTTGTGGGGGAAAAAAAAATTAAATTGTGTGTGTGTTTTCTCTCTCTCTCTCTCTCTCTCTCTCTCTCTCTCTCTCTCTCTCTCTCTCTCTCTCTCTCTCTCTCTCTCTCTCTCTCTCTCTCTCTTTTATTAAGATTCTTTACCAGGCGGTGAACTACAAGATGGACCCGTCTCAAGCCCCGGGAGCAGGGGACGACCAAGATCAGGTAGCAGTCTATGAGTTGCTTAAACTTGGACATTGTATGAGGAAGCGTTCTTGCCTTGTGTAAGCACGGCGAGCTGATAAACACAAGAGCACTCAGCCAGTTACACAGGTCATAAAGCGCTTGCTGCATTTTTCATCCGCTGTAAATATGACGGCCTTCGAGTGGAGCTGCTTGATTCACAGCCCGCCGTTAAAAGAATTGCCACGAGAATGTTTAAAGATTCATGTGTTCGCTGAAGTGTGTGGGGTTTTTTCTTTTTATATATATATATATGTGTGTGTGTGCGTGTGTAAATACCCCAAGCCATGCGCTCATGAACTGTTTGCTGGGATCGTTGGTAAAATGAGAGTTTTGAAGAAGTTTGGGAAAGTGGAAAAATATAGTACACATGTACAGATAAAAACATAACCTATCTATCTATCTATACAACCTTATAGCATTTAATGTGCTTTGTATACTAATTGCGCTTCAGAGGAACGCTCTAAATTTGCAAGTTGATCAGAAGATGATGTTTTACGTAGTAATTATGTTCCACAGACTAGACTCTTATAATAAAATATTTAAGGAATTAAATATATGAAAACTGATAGGAAAATAAACAACTACCCTTCTAATCAGTTTATATGGGGCGTCTGCCGTCGTCGTCCCTGTTACTGTAGAAACGATAACATCGTATTAGAACGAGTGCCTTAACAGAAACGTGATTGGAGCTACCGTCACCTTCTGACCAATCAGAATTCATTAGCAGCGTTGATCCGAGCCATGATGTTTAAGGAGCGGATTTGGTTGTCAAATGACCTTTGGAAAGATAAGTGTATTGTAAAGGCATAAAGTATATTGAGTTAAAGCGTTGTATACCTGTCCATTTATTGGATTCTTATATTTGAAATGACCAAGTCTTGGTTTTCTAACCAGCCCTTTTTTGTTTTCAGCCATGGCCCGGTGCTGATTTAATTGCTACATGGTTCCTCTGCTTTTATACTTGTCTTGCTTCACAACCTTTTAAAAAGTAGGTCATCGTTTGGAGAAATGACATTGCGGTAACCTGTTAGCCTCAAAAGCCTTGATTTAGTAACCACATGTACTCGTACATTAATCAGCCTACTCATTAACATTTGTTCCGGATAGATGTTCAGGAATAAGCTGAAAGTTTGGCTGATTATTACAGAGCCACTACTCATTAGTATGATGTGGTGATATTATGTTATCTAACACTTGCTGGAATGACAAAGTCTATAAGTCTGAGTGTTCTGCCAAGAATTGCTCGAATCGTTTTGGCTTTTGAAGAACCATCCTTGTATTAAAGATTTTTCTCGTCTTTACTGAACCAGTTTGAGCTGGATGAGATTTATTTATTTTGGGAGTACATGATGTTCATGTAGCCCCATGTATAACTCGTAAGGATTAGGAAATTGAATTGACTTTTTAAAAAAAAATTGTTTTTTTTTTTTTATTAATGCTTACTTAGACTACTTCCTTCTCACAGGAATAGACCGTGATCTAAACAGCAGCTAGCACTTTTCACTTTTTCTAGCACCTTTTTTATCTCTGGTTCTCCTTCACGCTTTATGATAAACTCAGATGTTGGGCCTTACTCTATATTCTATGGTTCTGAGCTGTACCGTGTTTGTGTATGATTCTAGCAGGCTGCTGCTGGAGGTAGAGGTGGAGGTAAAGTGTCAGGCGTCTCTCAGTCCTCAGCTCTTCTCCAGAGGACAACCGCCCGCACCATTGAGGTTCTTACCAGCACTACAGTAAACACCAAGGCTGTACTGAACACCATCAGTGACTCCCAATGGTGGAAAGACTCCATCAGTTACCTCCGCCCATTGCATGTAAGGTTAAAACTCGGGCCACTACAAGTGAGATTAAAGAAAGCTATAAATGTGGAAATTAGTCAAACTTCTCCTAAATGTTTGATGAGGGTTTTGTGTCTCTTCTCAGGGTCAAGAGTCAGATTTGCACCGCAGTCTGGTTGGATCGGCCAATCAGAACGCAGAGCTGGAGAGGCAAGGCTGCAGCTCGTTCTACGAGGAGCTGTTCACCGATCCATATATCAACCCGGTTAGTTCATTCCTTTAGTCTGTGTTCTTGTTACTTCTTTAGTCGATGTATTTCTGCTGATACTGTAGGGTACAAAAGTCTATGCAGACGTTCCTCTGTGTGTAGGAGCTCTGCGAGTTATCACTCAAAAAATACACCAGAAATGTACCAAAAATACGCCAAAAGAATCTTCTTTTTTTCCCCACGAATAAACACAGCTGACGACACCCCCGGAAGCCCCTCCCTCTTCCTCTTCATCTCAGTTTAGTAATCATCTGGCCAGTACGCTCGTCTCAACTCGATTTTCTCGCCTGAAAAAATGTTCAAAAACAATTTTTCGGTCAAATTGAAAAAGCCCGGGGGAAAATTATAGAACAAACCAACAGCGAAGTGTCCACTAATATCTTATAAGTCATTTTAATGGTAATCTAGATTTTTAGGAAGAGATTAAAAAGCGGCAGTAGGCACTATAGTGCACGTATATACAGGGTTCTATGGTATCCACCAGGTGCTGGAGGGAAGGGAAGCTGCCAATCGTGTATTAGTTAAGATGTAGACCCTAGCGAAGTTTGCATATACACACTGTGTTTTGAATACAGAGAGAGAAGTATTTCTAGTCTGTGCATCAAGCGCCTTGTGGTTAGTGTAAAACTTCATATATACGTGCACTCGAACTCTTAAAATATATTGAAAATGTACTCCATTCACTATACATTGGTAATCTACACTTATATAGTGTTTTTTTTTTTTTTAATAACCTTAGCGGTTCTACAAGGCACTTTACACTGGTTCTCATTCACACACACACACACACACCAGTGGTAGCAGAGCTGCCATGCAAGGTGCTAACTTGCCATCGGGAGCAACTTTGGGTTTAGTTGGGGTACACATTTTGTAGTAATACAGCCTGGATATGCAATGGAATTATGACACTTTGGCATGTGGAGTCATTTGGGCCGGGAATCGACCCACCAACCCGCTCTACCACCTGAGCCACAGCCGCCCATTACAGCAATACATTACTAACTCTTGAGGCTTGTCGGGTCTGTGTATGCATGACCTGTCCTAATGGTTTCAATCAATGATGGCACGTTATGTATTTGTTTACAATATTACCTGAGAAATAACATATGATAAAGGGATTTTTAAAACAGAGAGAGAGAAAGATTCCTCAGTGTCTTTAACTTTGCCGCTGCCGCGCGTGTGTTTTAGATGGACGATGTGTACTACTCCTATGACTACGTCCCTCAGGAAGACTTTGCAGAAGTTTTGCTCCGCACCGGAAAATTAGCTGAGACCAAGACTGAGGGCCAGCAGCTCTTTCCAGCTACTGAAGGTAATCCACGTCCATGTTGCGTTTTTATCGCGTTAATAACAATTCATATTAACGTGACCGTGCCGCTCTATGTGACCCGTATCGTTGAGTACAGTATCTTCAGATTTATTTTTTTTTGTACATTAAATGTCTTAAAAGAATAGACCGGCAGTTATTTGATTTGGAAAACGAATGCATCGATTTGATCTCCCGGTGTGGGGTCCGGATGTTTTGATATTTGGAGTGGACATGTTATTTAGCTCTATGAGTGAATGTTAAATGACCAACCTTCTCAAAGCGGCTATGTAGGCTATGTTTTAGGCCAACAGCTACAGCTTCTGTGCATCGCAAGTACTTAGTTAGCTTGAATATTTACACTTTCTTGCCCAAGTGTTCACCGCAGCTTGAACTTTTACACATTTTTGTAGTAATACAGCCTGGATATGCAATGGAATTAATTGGAATTTTTACCTTTTTTTTTTTTTAGCATGATATGTCTAAGGTTTAAAGCTGTACTTTTTTTGTAACACAAGTGTTCATTAAACAAAACAAAACAAAAAAACATTTGTTGGTTGCATATGAACCACCTTTGATTGGAATTACAGTTAAAGTCTTCTTTTCACATCTGGATGCTGATATTTTTGCTGATTGGTCGGAGAGAGGAATTTCCCATTCTTGCCACAGATTCCAGGTCTTTTGAACCACTCACGGCATTCTGTTGTTGGAAGCAGAATCTCTTCCCTAGTCTAAAGGCTCCTTGCAGACTGGAGCAGGTTTTCTTCTAAGACTGCCTTATACTTCCTTCCATCCATCTTGTCTTTAATTCTGACCAGTTTCCCAGGCCTTGCTGATGAAAAGCCTGTCCACAACACGATGCTGCCGCCACCATGCTTCACTGTAGGATGGCGTTCTCAGGATGATGAACAAGCACTGGGTTTCCACAAAGGTCACAAAGTTCAATTTTGGTCTTATGAGACCAGAGAACCTTTTTTCCATGTTTGCTAGTCTCCACATGGAATGTAATGTGGAATAATTTTTTTTTTTTTTTTTTTTTTTTCCCCCCTTGCTACTTTTCCATAACACCCAGCTTTGTGGATTGCCTAAGCTATAATTGTCCTGTGAGCTGCTTCTCCCATCTGAGCTGTGGATCTCTCCAGCTCCCTCGGTGACCCTTGACTCCTGAGTTGCTTCTCTGACTTTGGTGGATGGCTTCCTCTAGGTGCGATTGTGTCACGATTGTGCCATTAGCTGCCCACTTATGTATTAATGTTTTTTTAATGGTGCAATGCAGGAAGTTTGGGATATGTATAGATTGACACATTCCCAGAATGTTGTCCTGAGTTTGTTTTGTAATAGCTCCCCTTTCTCCGATTTTCTTGGCAATAAAGAGGTAATTTGGTGTATGGCGTGTATTTTCCTGTATTTATTGCTGTCGCCGTGTGATGCTAATTTGTCCGTGTTATGAATATTTTCTGGGATGCTAATTAGATATTAGTATTCTCATGATGTTGCATTATCTTTTCTGTGATGTTAATTTGTTGTTTGTCCTTTCTTTTCATCTTTAATTTAAAAAAAAAAAAAAAAAAAAAAAAAAAAAAATTTTGATTTTGTCTAGGTGCAATATTTCCAAGCTGCAGGATTTGCCCCAGCTAGGTCTACTTTCTAGTGAATTCTACAAATGATCTGTAACAAGGGTAAAAACTTTATAGGAAGAGAAAGAGGGGAAAGTGAAGACCGGACGTGAAAAGGAAAGAGATGGAAGGAAGTGGGGGAAATGTGACTTTGCACAGAGAAATGTTCATGGGATAATTTTGACGCTCGTTCTAAACTGGGTTAAAATGCATAATGTCTGTTTACATGCACAGATGTTTATCCTCCTTAGAAGATATTGAACAGACCTATCCCATAATCCTTAGCTCTGCATGCTCCTGTGTAAAGGATGTTTATTTATTGCTCGCTGTAATATGAATACATTTGTCATGCTGTTTCATCTGCTTTTGCTGATTACATGACAGAAAGCTGCTTCTTATTTCATGTAAACATTCAGAGAAGTCTTGAAATTCCTTCCTTCCTTTCATTTCATTTCATTTCCTCTCCTTTCTTTTTCTTTCTTTTCTATTTTCTTTCCTCCTTCCTTCCCACCTTCCTTGGTTTGTTCCTTCCTTCTTTCCTTCCTGTGCTTTTTCCCTTTATTTTCTATGTCCTTCCTTTCCTTCCTTTCGTTCTTCCCCCTTCCTTATTTCCAAACCTTCCTTCCTTCCTTTCGTTCTTCCCTCTTTCCCTATTTCTAAACCTTCCTTCCTTTCCTTCCTTTCGTTCTTCCCCCTTCCTTATTTCGAAACCTTCCTTCCTTCCATACTTCCTTCCTTCCTTCCTTCCTTTCGTTCTTCCCTCCTTCCTTATTTCTAAACCTTCCTTCCTTCCATCCTTCTTTCCTTCCTTCCTTTCCTTTTTTCCCTTTTTCTGTTTGCTTCCTTCCTTCCCTTCTTCCTTATTTCCAAACCTTCCTTCCTTCCATTCTTCCTTCCTTCCTTCCTTCCTTCCTGACAATCTTCTATCCTTCCTTCCTCCATTCCTCCCTCATTTTCTTTCTTTCTTTTTTGTCCTTTGCCCCTTCCTTCCATAATGCTTATCACCCAGTCATGAGATGAAAAAATAATATCTCTCTCTGTCTCTCTCTCTGTAAGTTCTGCTCCAGTTGGCTAGCGATGCCTTTCCCAGGGACATGACACTGGCGCTGGCCTATTTGCTTGCTCTTCCCCAGGTGAGTGAGTTTGTTTGTGCGTACATGTTCCACTGTGGATGTGTGCTTGTCTGTGCTAATGTGCTTCGTCCATACTGTTCTTCTCGCTCTTGGAAGCATGTTTGAAGTGTGAGCTTACGTTGCTTTGAAAACTGACTGAGGCAGATTTGGAAGAGAAAAAGCGAGAGGAATGTTAAAAAGCTCAGTGGAGTGGGTGTGTTTGCTTCAGGCTCACACATGAATTAACTCAAGATTGAGGCTGTTTACTGACTTTGTTGCTTTGCCAAGAACATCCTCAGCTGAAGCAAGTAGTACAGCCACACAAACACACACACACACACATACACACACACACACACACAGCAGAGAATGATCACAATGCCCTGCTTGATCCTATAACTGAGCAGCCGCACTCAGTGCCGTTTCCTACAAGCGCCTCTTCTGTGATTTACAAATGAATGCAGTCTGTAAACATATTATACTTCTCTTCTCATCCTCTCTCCTCTCTTCTCCTCCTCTCCTCTGTGCTCTTCTCCTCCTCTCCTCTCTTCTCCTCCTCTCCTCTGTGCTCTTCTCCTCCTCTCCTCTGTGCTCTTCTCCTCCTCTCCTCTCTTCTCCTCCTCTCCTCTGTGCTCTTCTCCTCCTCTCCTCTGTGCTCTTCTCCTCCTCTCCTCTCTTCTCCTCCTCTCCTCTGTGCTCTTCTCCTCCTCTCCTCTCTTCTCCTCCTCTCCTCTGTGCTCTTCTCCTCCTCTCCTCTCCTCTCTTCTCCTCCTCTCCTCTCTTCTCCTCCTCTCCTCTCTTCTCCTCCTCTCCTCTGTGCTCTTCTCCTCCTCTCCTCTCCTCTCTTCTCCTCCTCTCCTCTCTTCTCCTCCTCTCCTCTCTTCTCCTCCTCTCCTCTCCTCTCTTCTCCTCCTCTCCTCTCTTCTCCTCCTCTCCTCTGTGCTCTTCTCCTCCTCTCATCTCTTCTCCTCATCTCCTCTTCTCTTGTCTTTCTAGTCTCTTCTTTTTTTTTTCTAGTCTGTTCTCTTTTACTATTTCTTGGTCTCTTCTCTCCTTTCATCTTTTTTCCTTCCCTTGTTTATCAGTTGTCTTGCCTTTGCATTATTTTCCTTGCCCTGATCTCTTTTTCCTTTCTTTTCGTTTCCTTTCCTTTCCCTTTCCTTTTCCCTACCTTTCCCTTTCCAGCATCTTGTCTTTTTTGCTTCTTTTGTCTTCCCTTCCTTCCGGTCGTTATAATTATGAATAATATAATATGCTTTGTGTTCCCTTCCCTTTTCCTTCCCTTTCCTTCTCTTTCCTTCCCTTCACTTTGCTTGTCTTGTATTTCTTTTCCTTCCCATTCCCTCTGCTCCGTTTCCTTACTTTTATTCCCATGGTGTGCCTTGCCTTATAGTTTTTCCCTCCCCTTCCCTTGTTGTTTTTCCCTAATCTTCCGTTCTGGTATCTTCCCTTACTTTTTCCCCTCTCGTTTATCTTTGTCAGGACTCTCTGTCTTCCTCCCCACCTCACCCCCACCCTCTTTTCCTTTCCTTCCCTGGTCATGTCTTCCCTTGTTTTTCCTCTCCAGTCCTTGTCCTTTCCAGCACCGTGGTATTTTTCCCCTTTTTCTTCCATTCCCTTAGCTTCCCTTGTTTTCCCTTTCATTCGTCTTGATGGATTATAAATGACTGTATGTCATCAACAAATCTATCAACATAGTGTGACATTGGGTATTAAATAATAATAATAATAATAATAATAATGGTACGTTAAAGATGTCTGTCTGTCTCTTCAGGTGTTGGATGCAAACTCATGTTTTGAGAAGCAGCCTCCGTCTGCTCTGTCTCTTCAGCTGGCCGCGTATTACTACTCTCTCCAGATCTACTCCCGCCTGGTGCCCTGCTTTAAGGACAAGTGCAGCCCTTTGTACAGGGTAAGCAAACACCGTGTCAGAAATTCACCAATTAAATATCACGAAACGTCTTTATGCTTAGCTGAGGTGTAAAATCCCTGCAGGGGTAGAGGAAAGACCCGGTATAGGTATATAATTAAGGCAGTGGGGAGTGTGTAATAGAGCCTCTCTGTGACCATGTCTGAGAGTGTTAGTGTGTGTGACTGACTGACACTCTTTTTTGAGTAGTTTTATTGCACCTCTTTTTAAATATTCACATATCATTAGTAGGTGGGAACATATTTTATTTATTTATTTATTTATTTATTTATTTATTATTTTTTTTTTTAAATAAAAAAAACCCCGGTGCCTGTGTAGAATGTCAGCACGGACTCAAAAACGTGAAAATACCAAAAAAATAAAAAAAAAAATAAAAAGAAAGCAAATGTTTCTCCATCACATTTTTTTCCTTTTTTTTTTTTTTCCTTTTTTTTTTTTTTATAATTTAAAAAGTTTGGCTTTGTGAATTTCAAGGGCTTCTCTGTCAGTGTTCTCTGGAGCTGAGGACACATTTGAATAATTTTTTATTTATTTATTTTTTTTTTATAAACAGTTTCGTATAACTCTGCTAAATAGTATGTTTAAAGTCCCCATCAAAAGTGAAGTGTTGTGGCTTCGAGTATGAATGTTAGCCTATATATATATATATTTAGTATGAATTCTAGAATCTATAAGCCAATGTGCTTCAAAACAATGACAAAATTCACATTTAGAAGATATATACATTCAAAATTTACCCTCTCTTTCCCTCCCTCTCTCCCCTCCCCCCTCCCCTTCCTCTCCCCCCCCCCCCTCTCTCTCCCTCCCTCCCCCCCTCTTTCAACGCTCTCTAGAATCTGAAATTCCCCGCCCTTAGCGTTATAAAAACCCCCTTGTCGAAGTTAACGTTGTTGACTGAGAGAAATCGTATGGGCAAGCATGGGTTGTAAATGTCTTCTGTTGTTCGAACGCGCGCCTTGTTGTGCTTTCCAGGCAGTCAAGAAGTCAATGGCTTGAATTCGTTCACTTTATTGCATCTGCTGTACTAACTGTAAAGTACGGCTGGGAAGTAAGATGAACACTGTTAGCTGTTTAAAAAGGGGGAGGAGCCAGACTATGTCCCGCCCTGACTCACTGTTTCAGTGGAAATTACGTCACCGCATCGAATAACACCGTGCGTTTCAACGCACTTCACGGGGACTTTAATTTGTTAGCCAGCTATAGCTTTTCAGAATCAGTGCCGAATTCTTAGTCTCAGGCTATAAATCTTTTTGAACGAGACCAGCGACGTTTTTCGAAAGTTTTTATGCCTCCATCACGCTGTCGACCCGTGCGTCCGTTTGAGATTCACGTTAGCGCGATATCTCAAGAACGTGTGGCTGAATGTTTGTAGGATTTATATATAGGGATTATCATTGATCCAAACAGGGTCAAGGTCACTCCAAGGTGAAATGTCAGAAATAGTTTTTCTTCCATAGCTTCCTTCCTGTTTGAAGTATATTTTAAGGGTATTTCAGGCATACAAATTAGTCCCAAGACGGACTAGACTTGGTGGTGGTGTGATTCGTTTGTTCATTTATGTAAGACTATATGCTATCAAATTACTATTGTACTAACTAATTGACATGTCTCGTCAGTATAACTCTTATTTCAGTAACCTAATCGTTATGGTAAAGGGATAATACACTGATGAAACAGAGTGGTGAAAGTGCTTAAATCTGACGTAGTGAGTCGATAAGGGTGGAGTGGGGTGTTCTTAATAACCTACCGGAGGCCTATTGTTATAGCGAAAGAGCGCCAGGACAGCAGACCCCCTGCTGGCTAAAGGTCTTCACGTGCATTATCAGCCTCCAGCCATGTGTGCTTCTGTCGAAGTCTTTCCCAGAGTGTACGTTTGCATTCAGCAATGTGAGAAGTAGCACTGCTAAGAGAGCCGACTTTCCGGATTCCTTTTCACTACAGCTGCTAAAATTATAATTACGCTTGGGTAAACTAAAGGAGGAACAACCTAAACAAACTCTAAAATGCTCAAGTTTGTGTGCCGGAGATTATTTGCATAATCTTGCATGGCAGAACTCATATACCAACAATGTCCTTGCGATGTTGCTTTTATACAACAGTTCTATAAACAACAATTTAATATCGAATAAGTGACATTTCGAACACTATGACCAAATGTTCTGTTTCTTTTTCCTCCGCTAGCAGAAATAGCTCCCAAGGAATCCACACTTGCTCTAGATCACGTCGAGTACTTGACCAGCTAGCACACATTGATTTGTGTGTTCCCGTTAAAGGTGCTTCCGGTGCATTGATCTCCCTTTCTTTCATTTCGTCTTCATCTGGCGAGGTTTCATATTTTAAATCAGACATTATTTTCCTGAAAATGTTTCGTTTGCCACGTCCACCGATGATGTCACTAACTCTACTGTAGTAACCGTTTCGAACTAGGAAGTGGAATTTTACCTGGCGAGTTTAGTGATACACATCAGTGAGTGAAACAACCCATCAGATTAGTGGACCGGGATTAACTGTTGAAATGATCTAAAGGAACGATACATCACGCTATTTAACTGTTTGCAGTTCAAATGTAATGTTACGGGAAGCTCACGAGACTTCAGGCCAGAGTTTTCTGCTTTCTCAGGAACTTGACATGCTGCGTTTTTGTTTGTTTGTTTTCGCATTAGGTTTAAGAGAGAAAAAAGTAAGTACCGTAATTTTCGGACTATTGAGCGCACCTGAATATAAGACGCACCCACTAACTTTAAAAAGAAAAAATTTTTTGTACATATATAGGCCGCACTCGTCTATAAGCCGCAGGTTTCCACGTTGTAACATGAGATATTTACACAGAAAGATGTTACACAAAGATTTTTTTTTTAAACTTTTAATTAAATACGTTCTGTAAATGCTTTTTTCCTAACTGTGTCTGTAACACGGCTGGTTAAAAAAAATAAAAAATACAGTTGCCTACCAGGAAAAGTCATTGATCGCTATCTTCATCTTCCTCCTGCGCACTAAAACCACTAAAGTCGCCTTCTTCAGTGTCGGAATTGAACATCCTCAGAATTACCGGTACTTCGTCACACACTTCCTCAGTCTCTCTTTCGTTGTCGCTCTCAATGTCACTTACGTCTCGAGGCAAATTCGCCCTTGAGCTTGTGCTATCCTCTTCATCACGCAGCAGTCCAGCCTTTCGAAACCCGCTGGTGATGGTAGATTTTTTGACACTGCTCCACGCTGTTAGGATCCGCTGGCAGACTGGAGCAAAAGTTGCTCTTCGCATGCTATTTCCTTCTTCGACAGCCAGATCGATCACCTTTAACTTGAAAGTTGCATCATATGCATTTCTTCGTGTGTTTTCCATGATGAGGGGGTGTGCATGAAGTGCAAAATGACTGGATCTGAAGAATTTAGTGTGAGTGCGTTTTTGATTTAATTCGAACGGTTTCATTGGTCCACTGTGACCTGTTCGGTCATTTCATTGGTCCGATGTGACGAGGCTAAATGTTTTGGCGGCATGAAGCTCGTTAGCCCGTAAAAATCCATAAATTAGCCGCATCATTGTTTAAGCCGCAGTGTTCAAAGCGTGTGAAAAAAGTAGCGGCTTATAGACCGGAAATTACGATAGTGCTGTTGTGTAACCAGCAAAATTCATTCCAGTTTTTACATGAAGTCTGTTTTGTTGCACTTCTCAACTGTTCACTGATGGAGACTTGAGTGCAAATCTGTTTGTGGCAATTGCAGTCCTAAAGCCATCATAGCATAACTGTTCACATGGATTGAGGTCCAAAGCCATCTTTATGGTTTGTAAGTGGTACCATCTTCAGTAATCTCAATGATCTTTAGGCTGCACCATTGTAGGACCATCTTCAGCAGCAGCAATTAACTTCCAATTGATGAGAACTCCAACCAGAAGTAGGACATCAGGATGGATCAGGCAGGTCCAGAGAGCAGAAGGGGTCAGGGTCACTGGTATCTCAGGAGTATCATGTGTACACGACAGAAAGAGAGAGAGGGAGAGATTATTAGGCATGCTTATTGTCTCGTAATATTTAAAGACAATGTATTTTGTGTGAATGCAAGCAGGGACTCCGGCACAATTAGCTATGACAGCATAATTAAAAATGAGAGCCAGCCAAAAGGCGGCCAGCCACTCCACCATCAACAAACCTGGGTGAACACGTGAAAGTGGGAGGGTGACAGCATCCAAACATCCCAGTTCACCACAACATTCTATGCCTGTGAGCCCTCTAGGTCTGTTCCTTTACCTAAGAAAAAAGCTATTCACAAAAAGCTTGACTAAACAAAAGTTTTCAGCCTGCTCTTCTGTGCACAGACTGTGAGTCCCGAACACTATTTGGAAGGCTGCTCCATAACTGTGGAGCTTTGAAAGAGAAAGCTCTACCCCCTGCTGTAGCCTTCACTATTCAAGGTACCAACAAATAGCCTGCACCTTTTGATCTAAATAGGCGTGGCAGATCATAAAAGACCAAAAGTTTGCTCAGGTACTGTGGCGCGAGACCGTTTTAGTTCTTTATAGGTCAGTGGTAGTATTTTATAATCAAAGTGAAATTTCACTGGGACCCAGTGCAGTGTGGATAAGATCGGGGTGATGTGGTCTTATTTTCTGATTCTAGTTAGGGCTCTTGCAGCTGCATTCTGGACTAACTGGAGCTTGTTTATGCTCCTACTGGAACAACCAGACAGTAAGGCATTACAGTAATCCAGCCTAGAGGTGACGAAAACATGAACTATTTTTTGTGCATCATGTAGTGACAATATATTTCTTATCTTAGCAATATTTCTGAGATGAAAGAAGACTATCCAAGGAAGATTATCTACATGAACATCAAATGAAAGACTGGAGTCAATAATCACACCAAGGTCTTTTACTGCTGCACATGATGAAACAGAAAGACCATCCAGAGTTATGTGATCTGAAAGCTTACTTCTAGCTGCATGTGGTCCTAATACAAGTAGTTCTGTCTGGTCAGAATTAAGTAAGAGGAAGTTAATAAGCATCCAGTGTATAATGTCCTTTACACATTCCTCAACTTTTTTTTATTAAGCTGGTGTCTGTCATCTGGCTTTGCTGAAACATACAACTGTGTATCATCAGCATAACAGTGGAGGCTAATTCCATGTTCATGAATAATTTGACCCAGAGCTAGTGTATATATAAAGAAAAGAGTAGTGGGCCTAAAACAGAACCTTGTGGAACACCAAATTTTACCTCAGTATGCATAGAGAAGTCGCCATTTACATCTACGATCTGGTAGCGATCAGTCAAATAAGACCTGAGCCAGGAGAGGACTGTTCCCTTAATGCGACAATGTTTTCTAGTCTACCAAGGAGAATGGTATGAACAATTGTATCAAAAGTAGCAAGAAACACAATCAAGGAGACACAAACCTGATCAGAGGCCAGTAGTAGGTCATTTACCACTTTAACCAGCGCTGTCTCTGTGCTATGATGAGGTCTAAATCCTGACTGATACATTTCATGAATGTTGCTCTTATGTAGGAACGAGCATAGCCGCTGTGCTACAACCTTTTCTAAGATCTTGGAGATAAAGGAGAGATTTGATATAGGTCAATAGGTGGACAGTTGACCGGGATCGAGGTCGGGTT
The DNA here is from genome assembly GCF_001660625.3 of Ictalurus punctatus. NCBI lineage: Eukaryota > Metazoa > Chordata > Actinopteri > Siluriformes > Ictaluridae > Ictalurus > Ictalurus punctatus. Next base: position 9,963,390 of record NC_030417.2, read on the forward strand.
TTTTAAATCAGAAGTTTGATAACTGCTAGTTTCAATGATTTAGGTACATAGCCAGTGCTAAGGGAAGAATTTCTTATTTTTAGAAGGGGTTTGATTACTTATGGTGTAATCTGTTTAAAGAAGCATGTAGGTAAGGGATCTAGTATAGAAGCTGATGATTTTGATGAACTTAATTAAATTAGTTTGGTCTCTCCAAGGGGAGTAAAATATTCTAATCGTTGATCTTATGATATTATATTATTATCTAGTCTAAATTAATAGTCGGAATATTTCGTCTAATAAGTTCATTTTTGCGAATGAAAAAATTTTTAATGAGTTGTCGCCGTAGAAACAGTGACCTATTAGAACGAGTGCATTAATATAAGCCTAAAATTTTCAGGTTTGAACATTTGTTCGTGTGCTGTTGTGTAAGGATTATGTTACCACACATTGCATGGTCCATTGCGCTTATATTAAGTTCAAATATAATGAACTTAAAATATAAATGAATATAATATTAAGTACATTTTTTTTTGTGTGCGTGCGTGTAATATTTAGCAAAGTTCCGCTCACATTCTGGCATGTGTAAGTAAAATGTTTGCTCCGAGAAGCTATTTTAGCCTAAATTAAAGGATTTTTAATTTACAGTCGACTGATACTGTAGCAGTTCCTGCCCTTAGATTGTTTTTGTTTAAAAAAAAAATATATATATATATATATATATATATATATATATATATATATATATATATATATATATATATATATATATATATATATATATATATATACACACACACACACACATATCACATACACACACATACATACATACATATATATATATATATATATATATATATATGTATATATATATATATATATATATATATATATATGTATATATAATATAGTTTAATTACATTTGCTCAAAATGTTCGCTTGTAATAAAACTAACAAAATGCTTACAGTGCAGAAAATAGAGAAAAGAAAAGAAAAAAAAACTCACCACCACATTCATTTTGCATCTTACAAGTCTTACATTATGAAGTAACTTTCATAAAGCTATGTCAGCATAGAATATTGTATTACTTTAAGCCCTTCATGGCTTCTGTGGAAAAGAGATTTTCCGTCTCACTGGGACGTTAAGTGTGGGGGGGGGGGGGAGATAAAGTAATACAATAAAGGGCAGAAACAGACATTTCAGGCCTATATGAAAGGTTAATGTTTGACATTTTAAAGGTGTTTTCTAAATCTAACATGCTTTTCTTGCTGGTGTCAGCGAAGACTAACTGAGGGTTTTCTGTTGTCACTTGTTTATATCTGACTGCAAGTGAATTATTTGAGATGTTAGCTGTACAAAGCAGCGGTAGCTGAGTTTGTGTGTAGCTGTATAGTGCGTGTGTGTGTGAACACACCACGAGGTGCGTCACGAGCAAAGTATTCTATCTCCCAGCACTGAAGTCCATTACTTTAACATAGCAGCACATCAACAAAGTGTTTTATGCCTCTTACACAACTTGCTGCTGATTACAACTGATTCATTAATTCATTGTTACTGATCATTATAAAAACACCGACAGTTCCATAAACGTTCCATAAACGTTCAACATAAACGTCTTCTTAAACAAAGCTTCACCTCATCAATTAAACGTTTCTTTGTTTTTTTTTTTTTGTTTGTTTTTTTTTAATTAGCCGTCAGAGCGTCCGCTGTACATCAAGTCCCTGTGAATGAGCCATTACTGTAGAAACGATGACATATTAGAAGGAGCGCATTTATATTAACCTTACAGAGCATTCTGACCAATCAGACTGGCGAGTGCAGCAGCACTGTGTTGTTCAGGTTCTTTCACACCGAGCGTGATGAAGCGACGCGACCGTACGACGCGATCACGCTCTTGAATCGCAACAGTAGATCTCTATAGAGCGATCAATCACGGCACGACAAAGCGAATTTTTTTTTTCTTCCCCGTCACGCCGCACTGAAACGGGCCGTCCAATTAGATTTTAGCTTTAGATGACATGCCCGGAGCCACTGCCGTTGCACAAAAGGGCAAGATATGTGACGCTATAGCACAGATAGCTGTTTTGAAAGCAAGAAAGAAGAGTATTCCGGAAGAGACAAGAGAATGGACGTTGAGTACTTGGTATCATTGGTGTCTGAAAACAGAGAACATTTCGATAAGTCACAGCGACTACAAAAACATGAACGAAAAAGTTATTTATTTATTTATTTTATTTATTTATTAGATATAGTGTATAATTATAATCCCCTTTATTCTTAATAATTCTTCTTATTATTATTCTTTCATCTATTTATGCATATATCATAAATTTGATACTTTTAGATTTTAAAAAGTTTTATTTTATGTATTTATTTGCTTTTATTTATCTTGCACAAATAAACTAGTTTTGTCCCACTACTGTGTTATTACATTATATTTCACATTATTTTATTCATACTAAAACAGCTCGATGGTGCTGTTCACAAAAAAAAAACAAAAAAAAAAAACTTTCTGCCTCCTTTTCTGGGTAGAGTACACACAAAATAAGAAAAGTTAGTTCCTGTGCTTACATTTACATTTATGGCATTTGGCAGATGCCCTTATCCAGAGCGACTTGCCCAAGGGCCCAACAGTGGTATCTTGGCAGTGCTGGGGCTTGACCTCCTGACCTTCTGATCAGTAACCCAGATCCTTTAACCACTGAGCCACCACTGCTTCTTAACAGTTTGTGTCGTGGTGCTATGTGCCAACATTTAAGTGATTTCTTCTTCTCGATGAAGACTAGTTTGTTGCGCCCCCTAGTGTGCAAGTGTAAAATGCATTCTCGGTCAGCGCCACCTATTGTGCAGGCGGGAATTAGTTGAAGGCGACTGATCGTTTCTTGTTCGGTGTGAAAGGGCCTTTAGTGTAAAGTAAGGAGATGTGTGTGTGTGAGGTGTGTGTTAATGGCCTCGTTATGTTGGGACCATTTTTACTAGCTATCAGCTAGGTCTTAATGAGCGTAGCCCTGTCAGACTATGTGTGCACTGACTCCATGATGAAATGCACATGATACTGAAGATGAAATGATTTCTAGGTTGTCACTTGTGTACAAGCAAGACTGCCATACCCTCCCCACCCCTTTCCTCTCTCTATCTCTCTCTCTCTCTCTCTCTCTCTCTCTCTCTGTCTATCTATCTCTCCGTCCCCTGCTTAACAAGGGGAAGTGTAACGAGCTCATTAGTGAGACCCTCAGCTGTGTTTCACATCTCCTCTCACCAATAGCCTTTCAGAACCTGTTAGTGCATGTTAGCTCAGGTGCTAACCTCCCATAGAGTGAGTGACATCTCTGATATTAAATAAGAATTTCTCACGCTAATTAGATTGCGAACCTCCTTAAACATACTGTCTGTGTGTGTGTGTGTGTGTGTGTGTGTGTGTGTGTGTAGTTAGACTATAATGTGCAGCTTTTGAGGACATTGCAAGGAAGAGCGTTAGCAGGGCATACTGTAAATGTGTGTGTGCGTGAGAGAGATAAGATATTTAATTCATTTCATTTCTTAGTTAATAATACAGGAATATTTAGTAAATTATACATCTGTTACTTTTCCCCTATCCACCCTTCCTCTGAATCCTCTGCTCTATCACTCTGTTCTCTCTCCTAATCCATCTATCCTCCAAGTACTCCTCTCCGTTTAAACCTCCACCCCCATCTTTCTTTCTTCTTCTCTTTCTGTGAAATCTCCCCACTCTTGTCGTATCTCCTGTCCCCTGTGTGTTTATCCATCTCTTCATTTTCCAAGTCCCTGCTCTTATCAGGATTACAGGCGGGTACCCGTGTACACGGCGCCACCGAAAACATACGCCTCTGCAAACGCACCGAGTTGCACGTGAACCCGAAGCGTGTTAATTACACCCTGGCAGTGCGAGAGCAGCGCCGGCTTCCTCTCGGCCCCCATGATGTCGCACTAACAGCAAGCAACGGTTTTGCTAATGTGCATTTCACTATCGTGCGAACGCCGGCGTCTGTGCTGCCAAATACTCTGTTTGTAGCTTTCGTTTACTGAAGCCTGTGTTTGAAGTAGATCTTTTGACCTGCGTTACTGTACTTAAATAATTAGTTCATTAGTACGTCTAATAATTAGGAAGTTGACTGTTATTTCTAATTAGCAATGATGTTTGCAGTAATGTTGCAGACTGTGAATGTAATAGCATGAACATTAAAGAGCAACTAATGTAAATTTAATGAGAATTATTATTTTTTTTAATAAACAACTTATTGTATTATCTCTTAGAGCAGTGGTTCTCAACCCGGGGGGCGCGGAGAGATCGGAAGGGGGGCGCAAATTGTTTTAAAGAAAAAAAAAAAAAAACACAGACAGCGCATCATTTGGGGACTCGGTGTATTTTATTGCTTTTCAAATAGAATGCGTATAAATGAAAAACCCCGTGTTCCCTCTCCCTCTGTATTTTCTTTTTGCTGAGGAGAGGCGGAGCTTAGCTGCCTTTTATCTAGCTGTCAGTGCAGACCAGTGTAGACAACTTAGCCACTTGTTGGACAAACCTTAGCAACTTTGCAAATGTCAGCAGTTCTGTCCTGCAAGCACGAGGTCTTGCTTTCCCGCTGCACTCTCACCTCTCTCTGCGTCTGCTCTGTTCAGTGACAGGCTGAGAGCCGGAGATTTAACAATGTCATGGATAACAAGACGTGCCCTTCATCTCAATTTACATCATTCATATGCCAATGTTTTTAGAACGCAAGATGAATGTAATGCAACATGTTTTACATGTAAAATAGTCCACGTTATTACAGTCTAGTTCTCTTGTTCAAAGTAGTTCTAGTGTTCAGAAACATTTTTGATCATTCATGTTCTATACCTGTCCGTTAAATAGTTTTATTAAAGTTATAAAAAGTCATAAAAGTTATGAAGAGTATTTTTAAAAAGTACAAAAGCAAAGAAAAATCTATCTATCTAAAAAAAAATAAAAAAAATGAAACGATTATAGATTACGTTATATATGGATAGATTTTTCATTATACCTGGTCTCCTCCAATATGGGGTGGGTGGGGCTTTAGTTACAAAAGGATGAGAACCTCTGGCTTAGAAAGATCTTTTGATATTTAATGTTCTGATGTCTAAATTTAAATGGAAGACGTATTTCATTAGTAGTGTGGATATTATTTAAACAAAAAATAATAGCATTGATAAGAGAAGAAATTGGGCTTAGTTATATACATCATAACAAAATTCTATTCATAACTAACAAAGTAACTTTTTTTTTCCCCTTTAAGACCTATGTACATTTTTACCATCCGTAAGTAAAATTAAGCTTTCGATGCCCAATATGAACAAACACATTTAAAGAACCTATTGGCAGTTATTAAGTGATAAAATTCAGTTCCAATAATATAAGTTATCGTGATTTAGAACAACTTTTTGTCATTTAATTTGTTCTAATTTATGTTGTCAATTCAGACAATTTCATTAACATTTAAATAAAACTAACACGTTAACAAATTCGATTGCGTTCTTAAGATTACGTCAACAAACAACAGTTTTGCTCAACTCTAGACAATTCTGCCTACAGCTATATGTAACCTTCAGGTTTTGGGCTAACATCCAGATCTTCCGACCTTCACACAGTTTGCATTTTAACATCGGATTATCTTTTTAACCTCCCAGCCCCTAGTATAGAAAGTTTTTTTGTTTTGTCACCCCCCCCCCTTCCCCCCACTACATTCAATAGCAAAACTGTCAGTTTCTACATGAACTGCGATCATAAAACTGTTAAATGTTCTTTCTTATCTCTAATTAAACCAATATTAAAGGGGAATTCCCCAAATATATTGATCGTTGTTGTATTTATGGTACTGTAGATTTTATACCAAAAATCTCATGCTGAAATGTATTCGAAATGAACAGTGTTGGGTAAGTTACTCAAAAAAAGTAATCCATTACAGATGACTAATTACTGCTTTCAAATTGTAATCTGATTACATTACTGATTACTGCATGTAAAAAGTAATCAGATTACTAATTACTTTCAAAACCTACAAAAATACACTACAAAGTGAAACTCGGTTCTTTCAGGAATTTTAGCGCTGATCAGAAAAAGTTGGGTTTCTACTGAAACTAGCCTCGGGTGTTGTCACCGTTTGCCGGACTACCAGACCAATAAAATATAAAACTTTTCTAACTAGGCTAGTTTGGTATCGCTATCAAAGGGGAGGCAAAACTAAGCTATGGGTTTAGCTGCTACAGTGCCGTGCAAAGTGCACGTAAACTGGAACTCGTATAGACATTTACACACCTTGTATTCCTGCTAAGCATCAGAGGATGTTACTGTTTCAGTTTCAACCCCTTTACTGGTTTAAAAATAAATAAATAAAAATCTACGTATATCCATTTTTCCTCACGCTGACTGTGTGAGCTAGCGTTTGGCAGAATTGAGACCAGTCAGCCAATAAGACACGAGTGTTTCCACGTATTTTCCTGTAAACCCTGTCTAATTGGTCTTGCCTCTGTTCACTGAAGATATTCTTTTATTAAGATCAGTAACTGTAATCAAGTTCCAGACATTTGAAATGTAATGCGTTACATTACTGCGTTATCAGAAAAAAGTACAGTAACGTAATCTAAAAGTAACTCCGGAAATGAATACTGAATAACTGACGTTTCGGACACACTATGGCCAAATCCTGTGTTTGTTTACTCCGTGAATGGAAGTAGATCCCTAAGAAGCCACATATTTTACAGCTCACATTGATTTGTACATTCTCATTAAAGGTGATTCTGGCGAAATTGATTTCCCTTCTTCCTTTTCATCTTCATCTGACGAGCGTTCATATTTTAAGTTATATTCATGGGGGGAAAAAATGTGTAGTTTGCCATGTCCACTGATGATGTCACTAACATTACGGTAGTAACAGTTTCAGTGGATCATCAGAATCAGGTTTATCAGGTGAAACAGTTGCTTTGCAAAGAATCATTGCAGACTAGCTCAGAATGCAGAACAGTCATTACACCCATTTATTTCTTTCACCAAAAGAATATAAGGTTGCTTTACCTTATGCAGTCGAGCCCTGGTGTGTTTTCTCCATCAGTGTGAGGCTCGATCAGCCCTACTGAAGGAAGGGAAATCAAACGTGGCGTGCATTTATCTATCCATTTATTTATTTGGTAGATTTTTTTTCTAGACGCGAGCTGTTAAACTGAGCCAAAGGACAGAGCTGTTCCTCCGTTCTACAGGAATGCGACGTGTTTTGGATGAATAAACAAAAAGACATAAGCGCTGATGGTATACACTCAGAAAGCAGAATAGTAGGCATATAAACACCCCAAATAGCTAGAGGATAAACCGTCGTTTGTATTTCTGGATGTTTGCATGCTTGAAATTGTGATTTCTGCCCAGGTTCACTCCTGTACCAAACCAGCAATGCATATCACTGAATTGTGAATTGAATTCAGTGTGAATTCTTGGTAGAATACGAGTCTTCTGAGTTAGGGTTCTGTTAATTACTTATATGTGTGTGTGTGCGCGTGTGTGTGTATATATATATATATATATATATATATATATATATATATATATATATATATATATATATATATATAATATAATATAATATAATATGGGAAAATTTGAGAGGAGAGCAGACACCACTGGGTGATAATACATAGTGGGGTTATAAGTCACTACTCTTCTACAGCTGTATACTGTACAGTACTAAGTGTTAGTCTTGGAATAAGCCCCAGGATACTTTTTTTTCCTGATCACAGCAGCAGGTCTTGGGTCCGGTGTCAAAGTGCAAATCTTTAGGGTATCAATGTGAGTCCATTCACAGTGAAACTGAATGACTATGTTTACATGCACAGCAGTAATCTAATTATTGACCTTATTCTGAATAAGGTGTTTACATGAGTCGCTTTTAGAATACTCCTTACCGCATACTTACCATTTACACGATTATTTCTCCTACCATATAATAGGTAAATATATATACGGTTTGGGACGCAGCCGTGCTCTCTTGTTTGCCATCAAACGGTTGAGCACTGCCGTGTGCGTACGTTTCCTGTCACACAATGCGGTGAAATCTCCCACACGACGTGAATAGCGTGATTAAGGTGTTTACATGTCTGTAACAGACGTCGATAATGTGATTAAAACATGAATACTCCACGTCTTCATTCGATCTGTGTTTACTTCAAGTATGACTTTAGCCGGATTAAGGTCATCAGGAATCGCTGTTTACATGCTAGTTTCTTAATCAGAGTATCGTCTTAATCGGGTTAATTTCGGATTAATGTTGTCCATGTAAACGTACCGAATGAAGCACAATATAGTCGAGCGCAAAACTGTCTCTGTGCTTGTACAACAGTCACCTCTCAGTTAAACCCCATCGTGTTGGTCATTTACATGACGTTGTCATTTTGTAAATATTCCAGCCGAGACATTACTGTTTCATTTGAAATAATGTACTAAACCGACTAGCTCGTCATGCTTCAGAGTTACATCACATTAGCGTATAGTGTTTAGACCGTCATATAGCGTTTAGTTTTTTTGGCAACCAAAACAAAATGTTATTTTTCTAGAGACATTAGTAGGCCGTGGTTCTACTTGCTGAAAAGTCTACTCGTATACTGTTATGGATAGAAATGTAGTTTATTGAGAGTTTTTCAAAAAAAAAAAAAGGGTGGGAGGGGTAGTATAGATTGCAGTTTCATGGAGGGATTTCTACTACCGTTGAAATACCTCAGTTAAATAATGTATCGATTTAAATAAGCACAGAGTGAAAGTTTTTGATAAATGATGCATAAAAGCAGTTCTTGATCTCTGAGAATGTTGGTCCGTGCCGAAGCAAATATTTAAATAAATCGCTCGTAATGTTAGTTATAAAACGCACAATAATTTTGACGTGTGACACGTTTGAATTATTCAGACCCTTAAAGCTCTCTAGAGTAGTTATAACACATTTGATAGAGCACTGCTAATGCAGTGTGGTAATAAAGGAGATTTAACAAGACTTGGTTTGAATTTATAGAAATGAAATTTCAGTAAGTGCGACCTCTAACCCTGATGCTTTTTAACCTCTTAACCACTCCTTTTTAATGTGAATTCTTTTTTACATTAATGTGTTAATGGCACAGTGTTATTCTGTGATAGTCTCAACACCCCCCCCACCCTCCACTGTCACTTGCTTTTCTGTGAATTCAATCTAAAAGCTTTTTTAGTGCCGTGTAATTCAGCCAAGTGACGCACCGGCTTCTAATTTTAAGAGTTGCACGTTACAGGATCAGTGCCATGTACAGCTCTTTCGACTGAGAGGAAGGGGGGAAAAAAAACACCCCGTTTAGCATAATTGGTAGTGCACACATAAAACAGTTTTCTAATGCTTGACTGAGTACAGAGATTGGGAATCACAGCCCAACATTCATCATAGCCTTCATAGCCCTGACACACACACACACACAAAGTAATGCAAAACATCTTTGTCTTAAAACCAAATTCAGGGTCTAGTTTAAATGCTTAAAGCAGAGGTTTTGATGAACGACTTAATATTACACATATGCTAGTGTTAGGAATCACTAGAATGCTCAGAGTTTGATCCATGATGTTATCTAATTATACTTTTGTTTACCCAATGTATAAAATCATGCAGATACAGGTCCAGATTCTCGGTTAATATACACATCAAACATCAGAATTGAGGGGGAAAATGTTATCAGGGGTTTTGACCATGACATGGTAGATGATTTCAGAACCTGTTGATTTACTCACAGAACAGTCTCTAGAGTTTACACAGGATGGTGCGGGAAAACAAAAAACATCCCGCGAGCTGCGGTTCTGTGGACGCCTTGCTGATGAGTACAGTATCTCAAATAACCACCGTGGTGAGCAGAAAAGCATCTCAAACCTTGAGGCAGATGAGCTACAACAGCAGAAGCCCCACATCAGGTTTCACTTCTATCAGCCAGGAACAGGAATCCGAGACTCGCCGAAACTGGGCAGATGTAGATTGGAAAAACCTCATCTGGTCTTTTTTCCAATCATCAACTGCCCAGTTCGTTTGTCTCTTGAGCTTCCAAAGCCGATCCGTTAATGTGAACTTGCGGAGCTCCTTATACGCCTGCCTGGTCAGGGTTGCGCTGGTGTATACTGTATTAAGCCACCAGTTTGTATTTATAGTTATAAATGTATATTTTGGGAATCCCAACCAGCTAAATTCCGCAGAAAATATTGCTTGCAGGTACAAACAAAAATAATAACGACACGAGTAGGATTTAAAAGAAAGAAATAAATAAACCTTGCATATCTCTAGTTGAGACCAATTATGCACTGCTGGAGAAATGTTCGAGGAAGAATTCACAGCCCTTGCTGATAGTTCTTCATATTTCTGCCTCTTAAGTATGAATCCATTCAGATTGAACAGTTAATATGTTAAACAGATATAAACAGGCCTACTGATGCGTCATACTGCCCATGCAGTATGGAGGGGGGATAAGTATTGGACGTGTCGACATTTGTTTCAGGAAATATATTTTCTAATGAGGCTATTCACTTGAAATTTTCACCAGACATTAGTATTAACTCAAGAAATCCGGAAATATAAAGAATTATTCACGACATTAAAGTCCATAAATAAAGTTGTGTTTAATAAAGTGGAATGACACAATGACAACATTCTGAGAATCTGGAGAAATCTCTGTGCACAAGGGTGGAAATCAATAGTGCGTGAATATCTGATGAGATATTCATAGTCTTCGCAAATTTTACGTTGAGGAACATCATTCTGAAATTGTCGATGCAATTTGTAGACACTCTGAAATTGTTCCACATATTGTAAATGCAGTTTTTGGCAGATCGGTGAACCTCTGCCCATCTTTACTTCTGAGAGACTCGGCCTCTTACTTTTCCAGCATTTTGTTGCCCCGTCCCAAAGTTTTTGAGATGTTGCAGCCGTCAAATTCCAAATTACCTTTTTTTTTTTTTTTCTTCTTAAAATGGTACATTTCCTCAGTTTAAACATTTGATATGTTTTCTGTGTTCGCTTGTGAATAAAATGTGGGTTTATACGATTTGCAAGTCATTGCATTCGATTTTTATTTACATTTTACACAGCGTCCCGACTTTTTTGGGGAAATGACCCCAAATGGACAGCGTGTATTTTCTGAAACCCTAAGCCCTGCAGTTTTTCTTTCAAGTTCCAGATTTCTAACTTAGGACTACTGTAATATTTGAACATTTTTTTAAATGTCAGTAACATGTATATGCAGCGTACTGTACAATACCTTGCGCTGTATTTACTAGTCTAGTAGGAAGTGTGATGTTTTTATAGGACATCATGCCGGGATGGCATGATGCAGCCCGATATACAGTATTTGATGTACGATTTTGCATGCAGCTGCAGAAGACACTCGCCTGCGACATTCACTAGAAGGCACGGCATCCATGCCCATCAAGTTTCCAAGTCGGGGTGTAAAATGTTTAGTGACTTTATGTACAGCGATGTTAAGCACACTAACCTGCCCTGTTTCTCTTTACAACGTTCCACCGTCATCGTGATTGTTCTCATGAGCTGCGTCTCAAATCAAAACCTCTGACTTTACATTTAAATATATGTACTAATCTAGAAAGTCCAGAAGACTGGTACTCAAAGCAGACCTTTCGGTACGTCCGAAGGCTGCATGAGAGGCTTTTAAAAGCTTAACTACAATGGGAAAACGGGTTGGCGTCGAGGCACGATGCTGGCGAAGACGGGGAAACGTGTCCCTTTTTATTGAGCTACAGAAGTACGCATGTCGGGATAGTGAAGAAGAATAGAATACTAACATGTAACCTCGACATTTAAACGTGGCTTGTCTGGATGCGACTCCCAGTTTCAAAATATTAGCATACAAAATCTGTCTGATATTTCTATTCCGTGAGAGTTCTTCTCAGGGCCCTATTTGTAAATCAAGCGACCCCTAGTTTGGGAATCTCTGGAATAACATCCAATCCTGTAGTATGTAGTGCATTAAGTGCGGAGAGAGAGAGAGAGAGAGAGAGAGAGAGAGAGAGAGAGAGAGAGAGAGAGAGAGAGAGGGAGGTTGTATAAGGATATGAGACACACCACCCATCAATGCCTCCTGATATTTTCAATGATATTTTCCTCTACTCTGCTCTCATTCTCTTCTCTTGTCCTTTGCTCATTCCAAAGTCTCTACCAACCACTATACACACATTGTTTCTCATGTATTAATAATGCAATATTGCATAAAAAAAAAAATATGTACACACACACTTTACATGAATGTGGATCCTCGAGCTAGAAGGTGTTTACACAGTTCAGAGCACAAATAAGAGAACAAGGGGACGAGGTTTTATAATTATTTCATGGTTCATTTCTGAGCTATTTAATATTATTTGATGCAATTATAAACTACTAATGCTAATATATATCTTCCAAGGAAGTGTAGTGTCGAGTGTATCTGCTGTATTCTTCTGCACTTTTAAACGTTTTTATTCAAGCTTTAGTGCGCTTGAATAGACTCTCTTGAACGTACGCTTTTGAATCGGATGCGTTTAATCAGATTCATTGGTGCGCCACCATTTACAGCGATAGTGAATCTGCTTTGTAAGATATTTCGATGGTCAAGGCAAGATGTGTCTAAATCGATACTGTTTCTCTTCCGTGTGTGTGACTTCAGGCTGATCCGAAGGAGCTGATTCGCCTCGTGACCAAGCATGTGACTGACCACGAAGGTTTTGATTGGGAGGACAAGGAGCTGGAGGCTCTGATTGGCCAGCTGCGGCTATACAGCGAGCGTCTGACGGATTTCACTCAGGCCCAGGTGCTGCGGGGTCTCGGCCGAGGAGTGGACGTGCAGCGCTTCAGCAACGATAGCCACTACAAAAAAGAGACCATCCTCGGGCTGGCCGAGTACGTGCTGGGGTGGGGTTGGTGGGCGGGCTGGGGGAGGGGGTATGGTTATATTTTCTACACCAATCTGATGACCCAGTGGTTTAATTTGGTATCACTGTCCGACAGCTATACACTTGAGTGTTGTTTATTAGGCTGTTTTTTTTTTTTTTTTTTTGGTCCCGGGGGGGCCCAGAAGCCCTGCTAGTCACAAAATCAGTGAATTTTTTTCTGTTCCATGTTGATCTCTTAATAAAGATAAGACATGACATAAATACACTTTATCCAAAAATCTGAATATATTTTCATGTTTCTAACTGTAGTGTTTTGCTTTTTGAACTTTAGGTGTTAATATTACTGTATTACTCTAGTACTGCAACAGTGTTACTACTAATACTGAACTCTGTGTGTCTGTGTTTTATAGGACTTTAGATGAGAGTGTGTATGGGATCTCTCGCTCCTTGGCTCAGCGCTACAGTATTCCACTATGGGAGGTGTATATGACACATCTCGAGTTCCTCTTCACTGACAGCGGGTAAGCAAGACTCCTTAAAATGTGCACACACACATACACACATAGAGATCATAGTCAGTCCAAAGAGAGTTAATTGACTTATAGATGCAATCAAAATTCTTCAACCCCCATTGCAAATCAGGTTCATTTGTCAAAATTTACCGACTTTCAGCGGTTTACAATGAACAGATCAAAAAAATTTTAAATTGAAATGGTTTAACACAACGAACGCTGGAAGTGGAAGTGGTTTCCCCAAATTTAACTGAAAATTCAACTGAAAATGCAACTTATAATGACTATTATGAGATTTTCAGTTCGACGCTCTGTAGCCATCAGAGTTTTCACTGATGGTGCGGTAGGCTACACAATGACATCTTGTCCGTGCGTTGTTTGGATTGTGGGTATACACTGCAACATATAGCATTAATATTGTGGTTTATTTATTCATTGTGTTTCTAGCTAGGATTACTGTGCAGAAATCCACCTATTTTTTATTTTAAGTATACCATTTAATTGAAATGGTGTAAAACGGGCTTAAGAGGAACTCTAAATTGAATGGTGGCTTGTGAAAAGTTAATAATAATAATAATAATCTGACCGTTATTATTATTAGTTTATGAACATAGAACTTTATTATAAATAATAGTGGCTTAAAAAAAATCTTGTGTAGATATTGACCGTAAGGTTGAGAAATCGTCAAACAGCAGCCGTGTACTCAACTGTACATCATTATATATATGATATGTTATTATTTACTGTATACCTAGTGTAGTGAGCGAATATAGTGAATAGGAAGTCATTTGGGATTCAACCTGTATGTGTTTGGGCGAGGGTTAAATAAGAACTGTAAACTCTAGATAAATATATCGGCACAAAGAAAACCTCAATGTGGATATACAAGAAGCAGATCTGAAACACACGCGCACACACTTTTTTTTTTTTTTTTATGTAATCTTCCACATGGTAAATTTGTCACTAAAATGTTGGCAGCATAACATTGACGTTTTCTCTCTTTTTACGCCTCGCCTTATAGGTCTGTTTTTCTGTCTCTCTGTCTCTAAACACACTTGTTTTGCTTGTTTATGTGACTAATTTGCTCCTCTTTACTCTCTCTGTATAAACACTCTGATTTGCATTGGCTCCGTAGAGCAGATTACGTGCACGAAACCGATTTACCTCGTGTGATATTTTTTGCCTGCGCCGCTCTCTTTCCCTCCCTGCGAGGCTCGCTCCGCGCTCATTAGCATGCAGGAGCGTTTGTTTCCCCTCATTCTCTGACTACAACATGAAAAAAGGAAACGCTTTTCATAATCTCCCTTCAGTTAATCTACACAATTTATATCTGCGGCCCTGAATTTTCACCAGAGGGCCTGTTTGCAAACTTTCGCAATTATTCACGAACTTTTGTCGTCGCCAAATAGCCTCGTTACGACCGAGGAAACGTAAACATAAATATTTGCCGCACTGCGTTTATTTACACCGACGAACATGATTATAATTAGATGGGCTGTTTATTGATGATAGTTCAATAGTCTAATAAGCTTGCTTTCCACAGTTTATTTGTCATTTATATTTGTACCGCAAGATTAAATACATTTTCATGCATAAATAGAACTACTGGAATATTGCACACGTGAGAGATGAGTTTGTTCATGAGGGATTAATATCCATTTTAGTCCAGTCTGAGTGTGTTACGTATGTGGGTCCATCTGATTTTATATTATATATTTTTATTTTATATTATATATTTTATAATTATATAAAATTGCATTTCGAAGGTGCATTAAAAAAAAAAAATTGACATTAGGGTTTTATATATATATAAAAGTATACATACACACACACACACACATCTCACAGAGACTCAGCATTTATATTCAGTCCCTCCAGGATGTTTTGATTTTGCAATCACAGAAATTAGCACAAAATCAAACTCAGCAGCACTACAGAGGAGCTTGCAGTTTTTCAGAATTACCGCAGATTCCCCACAGATTTGGGCCAAGTCATCACAAAGCCCTCCTCGATTCACGTGCATCTCATACGAGTACAGCAAAAAGGTCTCCTTTACCAACAAACATCACTGCGAAAGACAGTGCAAAACTATTTTGCGCAAATACTCCTTCCGCAAAAAATAAAACTAAAAAGGCACAGCAAAATCAAGCATCTTTGGCCACAACAATCACAAAATAAAAACCTCTGTGCAGGAGAGAATATTAGAGATACGTTTTTAAAAAGGCTGGTGATGCTCACGGCTTTGCGATTTGTGGCAACGTTTAAGCTGTAAGGTTTTTTTGTTTGTTTGTTTGGTTGTTTTTTTTTTTTTTTTTTTTTTTTTTTTTTTACAATTACAGCATCAATGCTGTAGCAAACAGAGGAGTTTGGTGCAGCATGTCGGCTTTCGGTGACCTCGAGGTCATCATCGTGGCACCGAAAGCCGACATGCTGCACCAAACTCCTCTGTAAGCTAAAGAGAGTTTTAACTAGCTAAACATGTCAGTTATAATCAACCCCTCAGTAACAATGTGGGTCAGATATGTAGCGTTAGCTAGCTAGTTTCTTGATTGTAGATTTTAGACGCGCTACGTTGGTTTGTTAAAGCAATATAAATTAGGCATGTCTGCACGCTAAGTTTTGTGCCTGGATCAGTGATATGATTGTTTACTACGTAGCTGAGAGGAAATGTGTGCTGATAATGACCTGTATCCACAACTGTCTTCTGTTGGATTGGAAAGGTGTTCGATTCGACAGTATGCATTAAAAACGTGGTCATGAACATGTCTTTTACGAATCCGACACCCAGCAGCAGAATGCGACATTCTAGAAAGCAAATTCTGATTTGCATTTAAAAATCACTACAGACTACAGACTCCTGCTATGTTTCTGCAGCCAGGAGGCGTATCTGACGTCAGAATGACGTGTCTCACTCGGGTTCATCTACAGATAAGATCTCCGCTCCCATGTAGTTCATTTAAAGGATGCTTGCTAATGCATATGTTGCTCAGACGCAGAGTAAATGAAAGAAATATTCTTGTCTTAGGATGAATCCCATTGACCTTATAGTGCATTAGATGTTGCAGAAGCAATTATGTTACACTCCGTGTAGTTCACGTAGGAAGCCAGTTTGGACTTTAATTAACCCCAGCCTGACAATCAATGCTACCTTTAAAAGAAATATATATATATATGAAGAATCAAACCTTTGCTTCCATCCTTGGTGTAAGTCTCTCTCCTCTCTATTCTAGCAATTCTAGCAGATGAAAGCTTGAAAGTAATAATTATCGGCCGATTGGACTGACTTTACTGTAAGAGCTTTAGTGTAGTGTACAGCTGTAATGAAAATAAATTCGCGAAGGTCCAGCTATATAGAAATATTTTGCATTGAATAGTTTGCAGAAGCAGCTGTCACGACTGAATGGCGAAAACACTCAGCAGTTAATCCTTAACCTTTATCCTATAAATCGGACACATCCGTTTGCTCAGAGTGGTCACGTGACGTCCGTTTCGAGTCTCCGTCCGGTCGTCTTTAAGCATCGTACTATTTTATTTTTAAAATAAGCCATGTCAAAATCCACGAAACGGATTTCCTTTTCCAACGAGCCATCTTCGGATAAATATTTGACATAAATCAATGCGATCGGCCACAACAGTTGGTTCTGCTGCAGTATTTTTCGATTGTGAATAATATGCGAGGTCCGAGAGAGAGATTTTAATAGCCGTAATAACAAAAGCATAAATATTACTCCAATTTCAAATCAAGATCAAAAAGTAACTCCTCCTCCGCCACTATACAGAAAATCGAATTGTACCACCGCACTAGTGTAAAAAGTTTCTATCTTTCATTGCTTTATAACGCTTAAACTCCACAGCAATTCTTAACTTGACAAGTGCTTTAAATAAAGATGTAGTCTCTTGACCACACCTATTTTCTATTCTGTTCTTCTCTGTTTTATAAATTATGAGCTTTGCCTGTCCGAACAAAAAATTGAGCCGCTGCCATTTAATCTTTTGCTTTGGATTATACCCAGCCCCCAAGATAAAAACACCTGGTGTAAACTTTCTCCCGCATTTACCGCACAACAAATCCAACACATTAAAAAAGCATTTGACGTCTTACACCCTCCACGAAGCAATGAAAAATAGTTTCTCTGGATCCACAGAACACACATTTATCATCGTTGTTTGGATTAATGACTGAAGCAAATGTGTTAACAGCCAGAGCCCCATGTAATATTCACCAGATCGTTTTGTCAATGGTGGTTTGTACAGCACCCTCCACACTGGCTTCATTTCCTCTTTCAACCTGAGTTTATCCCTCCACACTGTATCAACCCTCCCATTTAGTGTTCCGTTATTAAAAACCTTCACAAAACGTTTATACCTCACTTTCCCTTCTACTTCATTCAACTTTAAGTTTTGCAGTCTGTCGCGAGCCTACAAAGGACCTACCATTTCTTTTAGGTCGGGTGTGATCCCAGGTTTTGGAAATGGGTCTCTTGTATCCAAAGTCACTCTTCTATTCTTACAATTCCTCATTTGTCAGCCTTGTTTTGCGCATATCCACTATGCTTAGTGTGTGGTAAGTTGACCTCTGACCCACCAAAGTGGTTACTGCATTTATATCGCTCAGCTCAGTCCAGCCATATTAACTATGCGCCTCAGTGTTATAGGTTTAGAAGCACACAGTATCTACGTAAGTCCAGGAACATTCCCGCCCGCAATATCTACACGAGCTCCTTTGATATGAGGTTCTTCTAGTAACAAGTACAAAGATTTTGTCACCTCCAGCCTGCAAACATTTAAAAGTCCCATTAGGAACAGCACAGCATCCAGTCCAAGCCCATCTACTGTGTGTAAAATGATTTTTGCCAGATGAAAGGCTGCATGTCTGCTTTGTAAATGTACCAAACCTTGTCCACCTTGTCTTCTTTCGGGAAGAAAGAGCACACTTTGCGGAACCCAGTGTAAACTGTCCCCCAAATAATTCGCTAGGATTGCCTGTAATCGGGATAGCGATCCAACAGGTAGATCCATATCAGATAATTTATGCCACAACGTCGAATCAACCAAATTATTGAAAACTCTCCCTCTAGATGACAGTTGTGAGTGAATCTGTATCCTTTTTTTTTTTTTCTTTTTCTTTTCTTTTTTTTTATTTACATTTTCCGTCTATTTTTTTCAATCACCCCTTCCCAGCTCTCTTTTGTTGGGTATTTACATCCCCAATATGTTCTCCTAGATATTTAAAACCTTCCCTTTTCCAAATCATTCCACTAGGTAATTTTGGTAACTCTTCCTCCCATTTCCCAACACGCAGTGCTTCAGTCTTCTCCCAGTTAACTTTTGCAGCTGAAATGATTCCAAAATCATTGACAACAGAAACCAGCTGTTTATCTTCTTGCCCATTTACAATAGCCATTACATCATCAGCATAAGCTGACATTTGATGTTGTATATCGTGATACTATATTAAACCTTTTAGTCTTGTTTCTTAGTTTATTCAGCATTTGTTCAATAGCTAAAGAGTAAAGCATACCAGATAGTGCACAAGCTTGTCTGATCCCTCTATTAACTTTAAAAGGGGCACTCAAACCACCATTGATCTTCTGTAAACCTTCAGTGTCCTGGTACAACGCTTTTATCATACCAATAAACCCATAACTAAAACCAAACGCTTCTAAGGTGTCCCTTTCTGGTGTTTTTCTCTATTGAATGCGTTTTCTTGGTCAATAGAGGTAATCCCCTAAAAGACTCGAAACACATCCCGTATGAGACAGACATTACCTGCGGTTGTCCTTCCGGGCACACAATACGTCTGGTCAAAATGAATGACCTGCCCTATCACTTTTCCTCAGAGTATTAGCCAGAGTCTTAGAAAGGACTTTAAGATTAGAACATAGCAAACTCACAGGTCGCCAGTTCTTGATCTCCTGTAAATCACCCTTTTTAGGTAGCTATGTGATCTGCTACAGCTCCATCTCCTATCAGCCAAACTTTCATTTAGGATTGCCAGCAAGTCCTCGCCCACACAGCCCAAAATTCTTCATAAAACTCAGCAGGGTTTTGCTCCTATCCCAGGAGCTTTTCCGCACTCCATGCCTTTCAGAGCATTCCGAAGCTCCTCTTCAGAAACATGCCTCTCCAGCTCTGCCTTTGAGTTCTCCAAGACCTTGGTAGAAGCCAGCAGATAACTCCTCGTCCTTCCTGTATTCACTACTATACAATTTTTCATAGAACTGTACAGCTCGTTTTCTAATATCAGATGTCTTTTCTTAAGTCCTTGCCCATTTTCAAAGCGCAAGGAGTGAATATAACGACTCTGTGACCGTTCTTCTTTTCAAGACTCAAGAAAAACTTAGAAGGGGCATCCGTTTGCGAGATCAGACCCTTGTGCTTTAATGCCGAGCAAATCTGCAAGAGGAGATGTCTTAGTTTTAAGTGTCTCGATGTGTCTTCCCTCCCCACTAACCTGTACTAACCCTTGTGCCTCCATTATTTCAAATTCAAGTTTGTTTTTTTTCCATTGATCTAGTGATGTCCCGAGAGAAAGCGTACTGTTGACGAAGTACTTTCACTTCAACCTTTCTATAATCCCACCACTGGTGTAAATTTTTTCAAAACATTGTGTTCTTAATTTAAAATTCTTCCAGGAAGAAACAAAAGCATATCTAAAATTCACATTAGTTAGCAAGGAAGTGTTCCAAGGGAGTGCCAAGATGCACTCTTTGACTTCATATTTGTTATAAACACATTGCATGTGGCTAGACAATTATCAGAAAAAACCAGTTGGTGTAAGAAAAAAAATTTCATAACATTCAAATGATGCCTAAAATAATAAAGCCTATCCAAGCAGGCTAAGGAAATAAACTTTTCTCTACTATATACCCATGTGTATTGTCTTACATTATTATTTAGATCCCTCCATATATCTCATAGGCTCATGTGTCTCGATTAATTCATTTAAAGTGCGACTTTAACGTGCAGCGTGAGGTTCCGTATGATTTCTGTCTAATCTATAATTCTCTGTACTGTAACAAGTCCCTACACAACAACAGAAAATCATCCGAACTACTATCCTGCCGGATACGTTTTTGAAAAAGTACTCTTGCTTTACTATTTGTAGGAGTGTAAACATGAATAGAAACAAACTTGAATCTACTGAGCCCTTATGAATATTAGTCTTGGATAACCCCTTTAACCTCACATGAAATAGGCAAAAAATTCTCAGCAAAGCGGACAGCCACCCCTCCTCTAGTAGAGCTCTTGTAAGCAAGCAGTACTTCACCCTCCCATTCTTTTCTCCAGTCAGTTTCATTAATACAATCACTGTGTGTTTCTTGGACAAACATTACATCGGTATTCTTTTGTTTGATGAGCTCAAACAGCAGTGCTCTTTTATGCATAGCTCTGGCCCCATTCAAATTAAGATTGCTCCCCCTCATCACACTCCATTAAAATAAATAGTATGAGGGGACACAAACCAAACAAACACATGAGTAAACTGTGATTATGTGGTTTCAATGCTATTTTCGGTTTGTAATTTCAGTTTGGAAACAAGTTTCTAAACTGTTCCCCTCCTTCAACACCTCATTGGCATTGTCACGGAGTTAATAAACATTCTGTGGTCAGCAAAAAAATAATAAAAAATCCTAAAAATGGACATTTTTCACATTTTTAGTTCTTTAGAGATGACTTTATTTTCATGATAATGAGTCTTTATTGGTCACACGTACGTTACAGCACATTGAAATTGTTTTCTTCGCATACCGCTGCATGCCAGGAAGTTGGGGTCAGAGTGCATGGTCAGCCATGATATGGAACAGAGAAGGTTAAGGACCTTGCTCAAGGGCCCTACAGTGGCAGCTTGGCAGCGCCGCGGCTTGAACCCACGACCCTCCGATCAGTAACCCAGAGTCTGGCAGTGCTGGGACTTGAACCCCTGACCTTCTGATCAGTAACTGCTTAACTGCTAAGCCACCACTGCCCCGGAATTTTGTCGGACTTGTAATCATTGCATCGACTTCATCCTGTCTTATTGTCCACTCCTTCACCATCAGAATCATCAGTCGTACAGCCTTCAGTATCATCAAATTTTTCAGATTCTGTTTTTGTTTGTTGGCTCATTTTAGCCGTCTCCATACTCTTCCTAGCTCCATTTCTCTTAGTGTAGGGTATTTTGAAAAGTGTTTCATCACTAGCAATGTCAGTCACCATCTCCTCCTCCTCTTCCACTATGGACTCTGCCACATTAGCAAAATCAACAGACACTATCAGTTCCTTTCTCCCCCCTTTCTGTATTCCGCCCTGCGGCATTACTGCTATCATCTCCGACAGCAGAGTCCCCAGTTGCCGTTGCGCTACTATTCTCGCATGTTATTTCTCTGCTCGGCCTTGGCTCAGAGTCTAACTCATTTGCTCCCTCTGGACACGCACGCCTAACATGCCCCTCTCGCCCACAGCCGAAACATTTCATAGTATCAGACGTTGCAAAAACGACATAATCAAAAAAGCCATCAATCCTGAATTTAAAAAATGTGTTCAGTTCATCCAAATCACATCCAATTCGGATCATACGTAGTTGCTGTCTAAATCACATGACATGCTTAAGAAAGGGCGATTTACACTCCAGTGGAATCCTTTTCATTTGAGAGAAAATTTGGCCATGCCGAGACAATTCATTAATCAAGAGCTCATCTTTAATGAAAGGCGGTCCATTCGACAGTGTTTTTTGCTGGCTGAACCAGCGGAATTAGAGGAGTAAAAGTGTCCTGAATTACTACTCCACTCTGAACTACACTGTTTACCTTCTCAATGGTATCAAGGAAGATAACAACAGCACTGTTCATTCGTGAAGCAGAGATTATACTATCAAAACCAACAGCTTTACCCACAGCCAAGCTGCAGTCCTCCACAGAGCAGTTCACCACAGGCGCGAGTTTTATCCCATGCCTGCGTGAAAGCAGCTCAAACTTTGTTTGGCTTGGAACCTCCATTGCCGACCAGCAAAAAGCTGCTTGACAGCGTTCCACAAACTCAAAAACCCCCACTCTGTAGACTTTCTTTGTGTTCTCTTCAACCAATTTCTAACCCCTAAAGCAGAAACGGTATATAGAAAAGAAAGGAAAGAGTAGACTCGTTCGTACAGCAGCACTCTCACTCACACACGCCGACTCCACCCACTCACTCACAACATCCACTCAGAGAGAGAGAGAGAGAGAGCGATGGAGGGAGAGAGGACGTGTACAGGGTAAATGGTGGTGCTGTTGATCCTTTTAAAAGTCTCTATTAATAAGCTCATTGCCCCTAGTAACTCTTTCTCTCTGTCAGCAGGCTTTGTCCAACACTCACACTCTTTCACTCTTTCTTTTATTCTCTTTGCTGTTTTTCCCCCCTCTCTAGACTCCTTTGTTCTTTCACTCCCTACTGCTACACTTTTCAATTCTCCTCTATGATATAGCTGTCTCTCAGCCTCTCACTCTCTCTCTCTCTCTCTCCTGTTCTGTCGCTCTCTCTGGACCGAAGGCAGTGCGCCTGCAGCGAGCGAAGTGCCATCCATTAAACATGAACAGAAGCCTACAGAGGTTACAGTTGAGAGCTTTTTAGGTTCTAAATGTTCCCAAAAAGCCTGCCGTTGCAGCATTTCGACTTCTTGGGGCCTCAACATGTGTGATTAGTGAACACACAACTCACGCCCACCAAGGTGACTTTCTATAGTGGATACTTGGCATCATTTTTGTTCTACATACTGCAGACACATTGTTTGGGTTCTCTCTCTTTCTCTCTCTATCTATCTCGCTCTCTCCCTCCTTCTGTCTCTTTCTCTTCCACACTCACACCACATTTGCCAAGGGAGTGCAGTTGGCCAGTGCAGGTTCATATTGTAATTTATTGATAGCTCGACCCTATAAAACATTTCCAAGCATCAGAATTGGAAAGCTGCTCTCAAAAGCCATTCATCTTTGCCGGGAAAAAAAGGGCTTTCAATTTAGAAAAAAAAAAAATGACAGCCACTCAAAATAGATTCTCCCAGAAACGTGCAAATAAAGTATGGAAAGCAATCCCCAGCCAAAATAAAACATGACACCTTCAGAATACGTGGGAAATTAATGACTAGCTTGAACGCGAGCTGAAATGAACAGTGGAGATGAAGCAGTGAAATATGACTACAGAGTTTAATTCAACACAAATCAAGCATTTCCTATCAGTCACGATCCGGAGGAACCTCTGAATGTTTGATAGTAGTTTAATATTATTAGATATATCACAGCGCTGTTGAGTTCTCATTTCTGTTTGGCCAGACGGTGTTGATTCATTTTCTATAATAGCAGCTTTGACACGTGTGCAGCTGCAAATCACAGGTTTGTTAATTCACTCGTTCTAATGGTATTGTTTCTATAGTAACTGCTCACACAGAGGCTTGTATGCTGGACACTTTTCTGTAAGGATACTTTTATTTGGCATATTTGGAAGGAGTCTCCAGTTTCAACATACTGAGACAGAGAGAGACATCCAGAGAGAAACACTCACAGAGATTGGCCCACTAAAACACACACACACACACACACACACACACACACACAAAGAGAGGGAGAGACAATCACAGATTTAGATTAACCTTGATAGAGAGAGACATACAGACACATGCAGAGATACAAATGTAGACAGACAGAATTAAAAAGACACAGACCGACTCAGACACACAGATACGGCAACAGAAACCTTAGAGAGACTGACGGACAGGGGCTGCTAGAGAGAGACATATAGAGACTATTAAAGAGACTGACTGCGAGACTGAGTGAGAGACTGCTAAAGAGACTAACAGAGAGACTGACTGACAGAGAGCCTGGTAGAGTGAGACTTACAGAGAGCCTGCTAGAGAGAGCCTTCTAGAGAGAGACTGACAGAGACTGGTAAAGTGAGACTTACAGAGAGACTGACTGACAGAGAGTACTGCTAGAGAGAGACTGACAGAGAGTACTGCTAGAGAGTGACTGACAGAGAGCCTGCTAGAGAGTGACTGACAGAGAGCCTGCTAGAGAGTGACTGACAGAGAGCCTGCTAGAGAGTGATTGACGGAGAGCCTGCTAGAGAGTGACTGACAGAGAGTACTGCTAGAGAGAGACTGACGGGGAGCCTGCTAGAGAGTGACTGACAGAGAGTACTGCTAGAGAGTGACTGACAGAGAGCCTGCTAGAGAGTGACTGACAGAGTACTGCTAGAGAGTGATTGACAGAGAGCCTGCTAGAGAGTGACTGACAGAGAGCCTTCTAGAGAGTGACTGACAGAGAGCCTGCTAGAGAGTGACTGACAGAGTACTGCTAGAGAGTGACTGACAGAGAGTACTCCTAGAGAGAGACTGACAGAGTACTCCTAGAGAGTGACTGACAGAGAGTACTGCTAGAGAGAGACTGACAGAGAGTACTGCTAGAGAGAGACTGACAGAGAGCCTGCTAGAGAGTGACTGACAGAGAGCCTGCTAGAGAGTGACTGACAGAGTACTGCTAGAGAGTGACTGACAGAGAGTACTGCTAGAGAGAGACTGACAGAGAGTACTGCTAGAGAGAGACTGACGGGGAGCCTGCTAGAGAGTGACTGACAGAGAGTACTGCTAGAGAGTGACTGACAGAGAGCCTGCTAGAGAGTGGCTGACAGAGTACTGCTAGAGAGTGATTGACAGAGAGCCTGCTAGAGAGTGACTGACAGAGAACTGCTAGAGAGAGACTGACAGAGAGTACTCCTAGAGAGAGACTGACAGAGAGCCTGCTAGAGAGTGACTGACAGAGAGTACTGCTAGAGAGTGACTGACAGAGAGCCTGCTAGAGAGTGACTGACAGAGAGTACTCCTAGAGAGTGACTGACAGAGAGTACTGCTAGAGAGAGACTGACAGAGAGCCTGCTAGAGAGTGACTGACAGAGAGTACTGCTAGAGAGAGACTGACAGAGAGCCTGCTAGAGAGTGACTGACAGAGAGCCTGCTAGAGAGTGACTGACAGAGTACTGCTAGAGAGTGACTGACAGAGAGTACTCCTAGAGAGAGACTGACAGAGAGTACTCCTAGAGAGAGACTGACAGAGAGTACTCCTAGAGAGTGACTGACAGAGAGCCTGCTAGAGAGTGACTGACAGAGAGTACTGCTAGAGAGTGACTGACAGAGAGTACTGCTAGAGAGTGACTGACAGAGAGCCTGCTAGAGAGTGACTGACAGAGAGCCTGCTAGAGAGTGACTGACAGAGAGTACTGCTAGAGAGAGACTGACGGGGAGCCTGCTAGAGAGTGACTGACAGAGAGTACTGCTAGAGAGTGACTGACAGAGAGCCTGCTAGAGAGTGACTGACAGAGTACTGCTAGAGAGTGATTGACAGAGAGCCTGCTAGAGAGTGACTGACAGAGAACTGCTAGAGAGAGACTGACAGAGAGCCTTCTAGAGAGTGACTGACAGAGTACTGCTAGAGAGTGACTGACAGAGAGTACTCCTAGAGAGAGACTGACAGAGAGTACTCCTAGAGAGTGACTGACAGAGAGTACTCCTAGAGAGTGACTGACAGAGAGTACTGCTAGAGAGAGACTGACAGAGAGTACTGCTAGAGAGAGACTGACAGAGAGCCTGCTAGAGAGTGACTGACAGAGAGCCTGCTAGAGAGTGACTGACAGAGTACTGCTAGAGAGTGACTGACAGAGAGTACTCCTAGAGAGAGACTGACAGAGAGCCTGCTAGAGAGTGACTGACAGAGAGTACTGCTAGAGAGTGACTGACAGAGAGCCTGCTAGAGAGTGACTGACAGAGAGTACTCCTAGAGAGTGACTGACAGAGAGTACTGCTAGAGAGAGACTGACAGAGAGTACTGCTAGAGAGAGACTGACAGAGAGTACTCCTAGAGAGTGACTGACAGAGAGTACTGCTAGAGAGAGACTGACAGAGTACTGCTAGAGAGTGACTGACAGAGAGCCTGCTAGAGAGTGACTGACAGAGTACTGCTAGAGAGTGACTGACAGAGAGTACTCCTAGAGAGAGACTGACAGAGAGTACTCCTAGAGAGTGACTGACAGAGAGTACTGCTAGAGAGAGACTGACAGAGAGCCTGCTAGAGAGTGACTGACAGAGAGTACTGCTAGAGAGTGACTGACAGAGAGTACTGCTAGAGAGTGACTGACAGAGAGCCTGCTAGAGAGTGACTGACAGAGAGTACTGCTAGAGAGTGACTGACAGAGAGCCTGCTAGAGAGAGACTGACAGAGAGTACTGCTAGAGAGAGACTGACAGAGAGTACTGCTAGAGAGAGACTGACAGAGAGTACTGCTAGAGAGTGACTGACAGAGAGTACTGCTGGAGAGAGACTGACAGAGAGCCTGCTAGAGAGAGACTGACAGAGAGTACTCCTAGAGAGTGACTGACAGAGAGTACTGCTAGAGAGTGACTGACAGAGAGCCTGCTAGAGAGTGACTGACAGAGAGTACTGCTAGAGAGTGACTGACAGAGAGTACTGCTAGAGAGTGACTGACAGAGAGCCTGCTAGAGAGTGACTGACAGAGAGTACTCCTAGAGAGTGACTGACAGAGAGTACTGCTAGAGAGTGACTGACAGAGTACTGCTAGAGAGTGACTGACAGAGAGCCTGCAAGAGAGTGACTGACAGAGAGTACTGCTAGAGAGTGACTGACAGAGAGTACTGCTAGAGAGTGACTGACAGAGAGTACTGCTAGAGAGAGACTGACAGAGAGTACTGCTAGAGAGAGACTGACAGAGAGTACTGCTAGAGAGTGACTGACAGAGAGTACTGCTAGAGAGTGACTGACAGAGAGTACTGCTAGAGAGAGACTGACAGAGAGTACTGCTAGAGAGAGACTGACAGAGAGTACTGCTAGAGAGAGACAGACAGATGGATAATGCTATACAGAGACAGACCGAGACTGCTAGAGACTGAGAGACAGACAGTCAGAGTCTGATGAAGAGACTGACAGACAGACAGAGACTGCTAAAGAGACTGACAGGGAGACAGATACTGTTAAAGAAAGACTGGCAAGGAGACTGCTAGAGAGAGACTGACCGACAGAGACTGCTAAAGAGACCAACAGAGATACAGATAGAGACAGACAGAGAGAGAGATTGACAGACAAGCAGATATTCTGACTTAATATGTACCCCATCAGATCCCTAGTTCTGATGAAGCCTTGTCTCTCATTGTTTTCCCTCTCAGCCTCACCACTAAGGAGATTGAGACCCGTAGTGCGTCCTTGGGCCTTTTCCAGACCCTGAAGACTGAACCCCAGGCCTTCTACACACACATGAGCAAGTACGTGTACCCAGGCATTGCGGGTGTGGACCTGCAGCGTCTGCTCTACTACTACACACTACTGGAGAGCTGCTTGTGCACCGACTACCTTCCTTCATCCACCATGACGCCTGACACACACGTCAAACTGCTGAAGAAGCTGAAGGCTGTGGCCAGCGGTGAGTTTGAACAGCATAGATCTTACATTCTACTCAACCTGACCGCTGAGCATTTTTAACTGCATTATTTCCGTGTGTAAATGACCTTGCTTTGGACAAACAAGAATGTTAAACCTTTTACTGCGTAATTTCTCCTGGGCAAGTCTAATTTATCAGTAATGGTCAATAACAGCCATGAAATTGAAAGGTAAACGTTATGTTTATTTGAATTCTCCTCGAGTGTTTGGCTTTGGTTACCAGCGATCAGTGAAGGAGAGAGTCCAAAACACACTGATGTGAAAAACCTGCTGCTGTTGTAGTAATAATTCAGTTGAGTAGAAGTAGTGAACAAGAAAATGATGTAAATAAGCCGCGTGGTGAAAAACATTCTTGAGGAATTACTTTAGAAATGACGTTTTCATTTGTGTACAACTAAGATACATTACATACTCACGATAATGCTACAAATATTGAACTTTAAATGACCTATCTACCTATGTTGTTGCAAAGTCGAGACATCGTTGCTTTTTCTCATGTCATTTCCAAGAGGAAGTGTACACACTTAGGCCCTGTTTACACTAGGGGGTTTTTGCTTTAAAACTGCATTTTACAAAGGAGGGCGCACGGTGGCTTAGTGGTTAGCACGTTCGCCTCACACCTCCAGGGTCCAGGGTCCGAGTCCCGCCAGGGCCATGTGCGTGTGGAGTTTGCGTGTTCTCCCCGTCCTGCGGGGGTTTCCTCTGGGTACTCC
The DNA here is from genome assembly GCF_001660625.3 of Ictalurus punctatus. Lineage (NCBI taxonomy): Eukaryota > Metazoa > Chordata > Actinopteri > Siluriformes > Ictaluridae > Ictalurus > Ictalurus punctatus. The sequence continues at coordinate 9,991,942 of NC_030417.2, forward strand.
GGTTTCCTCCCCCACATGCATGGTGGTGCATGATTGGTGTGTCTAAAGTGTCCGTGTGAATGGGTGTGTGAGTGTGTATGTGATGGACTGGCACCCTGTCCAGGGTGTACCCCGCCTTGTGTCCGATGCTCCCTCGGATAGGCTCCAGGTTTCCCCGTGACCCCGAAAAGGAGTAAGCGGTAGAAGATGGATGGATGGATTTTACAAATGAAAACGATCCTCGTCCACATTACACGACCGAATGTGCAGGTCACATGACACATGCATATTCATGCACACTGGGCATGCGCATTAAAGTGTAAACAGGAAGTTGGGTGTTCCGTGTAGGGCTTACGTCGCTCGAAACGAGATTTGTTGCAAATCGCTCTAATCGTAGCTCGCCTCTTGCGCATGTAGGCAGCTGCAGTATTATTAAATGCAGAATTTATCTGCACAGTGGCTGCTAAGAATGACGACAAAGCCAGCAAAGCTGTATATTGTTGTATACGATCAAGGTAATGCAATGGTTCTCAACAGAGGGAGGAGTGGAGAGATCAGAAGGGGAGCGGGGGGGAAAAAAACAAACAAAAAAAAACAGACAGGGCATCATTTGGTGATTTTTATTTTACTCGGTGTATTTTATTGCTTTTCAAATAGAATGTGTATAAATGAAAACCCTGCATTCCCTCTCCCTCTGTATTTTCTTTTTGCTGGGGAGAGGCGGGGTTTAGCTGCCTTTTATCTAGCTGTCAGTGCAGACCAGTGTTGACAACTTAGCCACTTTTCAGACCCCTTGATCAAACTTTTTTTTTTTTTTTGCAAAAAAAAAAAAAAACGCTCCTAGTGACAAATCTACCAAATTTTTGGACAAACCTTAGCGACTTTCCAAATGTCAGCAGTACTGTCCTGCAAACATGAGGTCTTGCTTTCGTGCTGCACTCTCACCTCTCTCTGCGTCTGCTCTGTTCAGTGACAGGCTGAGAGCCGGAGATTTAACAATGTCATGGATAACAAGGCGCGCCCTTCATCTCAATTTACATCATTCATATGTGAACGTTTTTAGAACGTAAGACGAATGTAATGCAACATGTTTTACATGTAAAATAGTCCACGTTATTACAGCCTAGTTCTCTTGTTCAAAGTAGTTCTAGTGTTCAGAAACATTTTTGATCATTCATGTTCCATACCTGTCCCTTATATAGTTTTATAAAAGTCATTTTAAAAAATCATAAAAGTTATGGAAAGTCATTTTAAAAAAGTACAAAAGCAAAAAAAAAATCTATCTATCAAAACAGAAAATTGATTCGGTGTATATATAGCTAGATTTTATATAGAATAGATAATCGCTATACCCGGTCTCCTCCAATATGGGGGGAGGGGGGGAGTGCTACATGCTAGGGGGGGCTTGGGGGGCTTTAGTTGCAAAAGGTTGAGAAACTCCAAGGTAGCATAATGGTCATATGGTAGGGGCTTGACAAATCAGGGAAGGATACACCACGATCCAGAAAACCCTATCAGGGGGCGAGTGTGGGCAGCCCGCCTTTGTTTTCAAAAGTCTTCGTTTTGGTCCGTTTATACCGACACGCGAACCCGGAGTTTTCAAACTAAAACCGATCTTCGGCGTTTCCAGAAGTCTTTTTGAGTAGTGCAGACGACAGGCGTAACTCTAGCAAAAGTTATGCGTTTTAACCCTCTTACCCCGTAATGCCGAAAAACCGGCTTGCCCGTCTTTGATCAATTCCCATAAGGACGATAGACCGGCTTGGTCGTCTATGCCAAATACCCGTAAGGCCGATATAGCGGTTTTACAGTGTAAATATTATCCCCGTAAGGCGGGGTACCGGCATTACTCTGCTATGATTCCTTACTTATATAATTATTATTTTTTAACCCAGAAGGTTGATGGCGTCATGATGTCACGACGTGATTACGTTATTACGCCGGCATTACGATGAAGATCCAAGCGTGAATATTGGTGTAATAGTAGAAGTGAACTAAAAATGCCAAGGCGAAAAGCTAATCATGTTCCAGCTAAAGTTACACCTACAGTGAACACAGGTACATCTAAAACAGTGAAAAAAAGAAAACATACAGTTACACAGGCGAGAGCGAGGATTCTAGATAGTGACAGCAGTGAAGTTCAGGCAATGTTGAAACCGAAACTTATAGAGACGCAAACTCTCCTGATTCAGACCCCGATCCGTCTTCATCTTCAGCATCAACCAGTGCGACTGACACTGCAGGGGTCTGGAGTCATAACGGGACCATCTCTGTGCATTCGTGAAAACACTACCTGCTGGTCTGATTATCACCAGAAACTTGACTTTTGGTGCTAAAACGCATTTATTTATTTATTTATTTATTTATTATTTACTTGAATTTATTCAAAGGCATTGACCACGCTGATGCTCGTATGGTACTTCTAAATGAGTAGAAGGATTTTAGCGAGCATTTTCCGTCATTTCTCTAGTTAAGAATTGTGCTCTAATTGGAGTAAAAACGCTGAACTGCTTCATTTTCAAAGTAATATTACACAAATACATTATTATAAGTTGTTTCAAGGCCTAAAAATGTTCAAATGAAAATGTTGATTTTGGGGCCAATTTTGGCCTGGGAACTCAGGGTTGGCGTGCTGTTTCTATGGGGAATATAGGGCTGTGGGACATAATACTGTGGGAACTAAGGGGTAAGAGGGTTAAAACGAAAACACTCTAGTGTAAACAGGGCCTTTGTCTACTCTTGTAACATCTATATAAAGATATTATCATATTATCCATATAAAGATAACTCTTTATTTTTTTCAAATGCAAATGAAGAAAACCCACATGATTAAAACTCGATCTCTCCATAGCTAAAGCACAAAAACAAGTTCTAGATGAACATCGCTTTGGGGGGCGTCAGCAACCTTTCATGAAACTTTTTTTTTTTTTTTTTATCTCTGACTCTTTGCTAATCTACCGCTAGAGGCAACTCACTGTTTATTTCAATTGTAAATCGACTTGATCACTGCGTATAACTAAAGCCAGAACAATATGTTCCAGATGAACAGCGCCTTGTAAGACGAGCAAACCTGCTCGTTCAGTACCTGTTAAAACAAACACGTAAACTCAAGCCGTGACTCATAATTACAGCCTTGTCTTTGCCAACACTGATTTTCTGAGGGATTGAAAACAATCATAAAAGAAGCTTAATTGCTCTGTAAATGCGTGTTTGTTTGTTCTTTTCCGGTGCTTGAAGAAGAGAAAATGAAAAAGGAAGCAGCGGAAATTGAAAGAGGGCATACAGATAAGAAGTAAATGATCTAATTAGTTGCATTCTCTCACTCTCGAGCGAGGCAGTGCTCTCGTATGTTAATTGCACCCAGAACATTCACGGTGAACACACGGTGAAGTGGAACTGAGATAAAGGCTCTCGCTCTGTTTAAACATGGCACCGGGGTCACTTTACTTGCGTGGGGAATCGAGCACTGTAATGGAGGGAACGGCATTTCATTTCGGACATAAGTTGAGGAAAGAAAGGTGAAAACCTGGCTGCCATTCCGTGATCTGATGATGATGTCTCTGCGCTTTCCTCATGTCCACCTCTTAGGTTTCGTCAGAGAGATTGCGTCAGCCTCGTCTCTCTTCCGCTTTCTTTGTTTTCGCAAATCGTTCCGATTGATTGAGAGATTATTATAGTCATTTTATTTATTTATATTTTGTCCAGTTTGAGTCGACAGTATGAAATTTTGTAATTACTACCACCAAAGGTCAGCTATGTCCAGGGTGTCCCCCGGCTTGTGCCCCGAGTCCCCTGGGATAGGCTACAGGCTCCCCGTGACCCTGTGTAGGATAAGGGGTATGGAAAATGGATGGATGGCTGGTACTGTGCGAGGTTTTCAAATTTAGTTGAATGCTCGTGATTTTAGCATTTAATTGCCCAGAACCACTAGCCTAAAACAGGAAAGGAAAACAAGCAGTTCCTCCATTACGGGTTTAATGGTTACGGGAGGGACTAATAATATTATCAGCATGCAGTCAGGAACTGCTTGCTGGCAGCGGAAACTCAGCTTAGACAGGGCTCTACGGTAACAATTTATTTTAGAAGCACTTGTGTTCCTAATTACAAAAATTTAGGAGCACAGTCAAAAATTTAGGAGCACAGTGTGCCACAATATAATGCACGAATAGGCATGAGAAAACCTGAGCTTGTCAGTTATGACAGAAATTAGGAACATAGTGTGAGCTATGACAAATGAATTTACCTTCTGATAAACTAAATGTTATATTTTCAGTTAATTTTTCAGTTAATTCTACGTTATCAGCCATTTTCCACTGTCATGGTTCTGGGCTGGAGTCAGTTCTCGAACTACTCTGCGTATATTGTGTATATATCCGAATAATCTCATATCGGATGTGATTGGGTGAGTTCATTTATCCGCCAGATGCAAAGCACTTTAGTTTAATGGTGTTCATTAGGGATGCACCGATCAGGATTTTTTTTTTTAGATGCCAATCTTTTTATTGTTTAAACTTTTAATCAGGAGGTCTGTCATAAACAGTTAAATGTAAGCTCTCTGGTCATGGTCACTGTTAATTAAATTAAAATAATAGCAATGAGAAATACTGTTGGTTAATTGATAAATTAACAAGCATAAAATATTTATTTTTAAATATCCTAAACAATAAAGAGTCCTAATCAAAAGTACACTAATACAAGCATGATCCATATTGGGAAAAAGAAGGCTAATAGCTTTCTAAGGAAATAGCGACTAAACTTAATGTCAAATTTATATTAAACATCATTTCTCATTTTATTTATATTTTATGAAGTTATTATAATATCTATTTTTTTTATATTAAATGATTTATTTATAGCTAAGCACATTTTCTGTCTTTACATTTTATTAGTGTTTGTTTGTTTATCAGTTGTTCCTTTCAGATCGGTTCCCCAGTACAGTTGCCATGTCTGCTGATAATATTGTGTTTTTTGGGGGTTTAAATCAAAACATGAAAACTGGAGTTGACTTTTCTAGTGATATCTGGCAACCGTGAGTTTAAATGAAGTGAATGCGCTATTAGAGTTAGTGAAGGAGAGTGGCAGCATACTTGTATGTTTGCAGACTGAACAGTGGCTACTCTTGATTGATTAGTGAGGAATTATTTAATAAAGAAGTTTGAATAAAGCCCACGTTGTAGCGTGAGCATTATTATTAATTTACTCTGCCCGACGCCACTGTGGCTACATGAGCAGGTCACAGTCTCAGGTTCAGGTCATTCTGCGTGATCAATAAAAGATGGCGGTTTGAGAAAAGCAGATGATGTACAGAGTTACTCGTCATCATTATGGCTTCTCTGCAGTATTTACACACTTGTTCGGTTAACCGAGGAGATGAAAAGCAGTGTGAAAGTAACTGTTGCGTGGTGTAGATGCATTTTGGACTTGTAGTTTTTATTCTGATTGTATTATACAACTCCGAACTGGTCACTTGCACCCATGCGACTAAATATTTTTTCAAAATATTTTTCAGTCGGAAATGTGAGTGAAATGGTCGCACTGTAGAGCCCTGTTAGATAGTGGATTTTTCGATGGTTCTGCAATAATGCACAGTAAACAATAGTAACAAAAAAAGGAAAACCCTAATACATTTCTGAAGGTATGGAACAGTTCAAATTTGCCAGGAAGTCAAGATTAGGCCTTAGAGCAGACATTCTTAACCTTTTGTAAGCATGCCTCCCCTATTTGGAGGAGATGGAGAAATATATATATATATATATATATATATATATATATATATATATATATATATATATATATATATATATATATATATATATATATTATGTGTGTGTGTGTGTGTGTGTATATATATATATATATATATATATATATATATATATATATATATATATATATATATATATATATAAAATGTGTAACCTAGATAGATACATAGATTTTTTTTTTTTAAATAACTTTGATGACTTTTATAAAACTATATAAGGGACAGGTATGGAACATGAATAATCAAAAATGTTTCTGAACACTAGAACTACTTTGAACAAGAGAACTAGGTTGTAATAACATGAAATATTTTACATGTAAAACATGTTGCATTACATTCGTCTTGCGTTCTAAAAACATCGGCATATGAATGATGTAAATTGAGATGAAGGGCGCATCTTGTTATCCGTGACGTTGTTAAATCTCCGGCTCTCAGCCTGTCACTGAACAGAGCAGACGCAGAGAGAGGTGAGAGTGCAGCGGGAAAGCAAGACCTCATGTTTGCAGGACAGTACTGCTGACATTTGGAAAGCAAGCTAAGGTTTGTCCAAAAAGTTGCTAGGTTTGTTGCTAGGCGCTAACCTAAAGTCGCTAAAGGGGTCTGAAAAGTGGCTGAGTTGGCTACACTGGTCTGCACTGAAAGCTAGATAAAAGGCAGCTAAACTCCGTCTCTCCCCAGCAAAAAGAAAATACAGAGGGAGAGGGAACGCTGAGTTTTTCCATTTAAACGCATTCTATTTGAAAAGCAATAAAATACACAGAGTCTCCAAATAATGCCCTGTCTGTGTGTTGTTTCTTGAAAACAATTTGCGCCCCCCGGGTTGAGAACCTCAGAACTACTGCCTTAGAGGCATCTTATGTCAGGAAAATTGCAATGTCCAACCAGAGAAATTGTCTGCCATTGTCCCATGGATATTTACTAGTGTTTTAAAAATGCTTTTTATTTCCTCAAAACGGAAATAGCAACTTATTGTAGTTTTATTTAGTTAACTTTCTCACTTTAACCAGTATATGATTATTGCAGTGGTTGCATTTGTCACGTTCATGTTTAGCCATTTGCCTGGTCATGGTTATGTGGCCGTGCAATGAAATCCTGACCATTTTTCATAATGTACGTCATAAAATATAAGCAAACTAAAGTACAGCTCCTAAAAATTCGCACACGACACAAACTGTGATATGAGCATCAACGTGTAAATGAAATCATGAGATAAAAATGAGCTGCATTTAGAGACTCATTACACGCTGTTTAGTCGAGTAAAATTACTGTTTGATTTGCACAGGTAGGTGATTCTCCTTATAGAAAAACAGCGTATATCGTCGAAGATGAATGGAAGCTTTTAGGGCGCAGTTAGCATTATGGAAATGAGACCCTGCTAATTGAGTCTCGCTAGCTTTCATTCATCATTATCAAAGTTATCGTTTTTTTTTAGAGGAAGCTGTGCTTCACCATATACAATATTTCATGCTGACTCACTGAAATCGAGTTATATTAAAGCCTGAAGTGTTAGGTGAGGCCATTGAGTAACTGAATCAAACCTTTCCTGAATGAAAGCCCTTTCAGAACTCGAGAGATTGAAATGATTATTTACTTATTTTTGCTACCTTTTAGTCATTTGATCTTTTTGTCCAGTTTGCACAGTTGAATGCTAAATAAACAGGTTTCTATCATTGCAGGTAATTTAATGTGTTTTCCTTGATGGAAAAAATATATTGTTACTACTTTCCCGCTCATGCAGCAAACTTGTATTGGCATCGCTGTAGGACATTGTGTAATGTACAGGTTTGTCAGCTACACAGGATGGAAGGTAAAACAGTTAGGGTTTCGATAGTTATTAATAATAAGAACACAGTGACTTGTTTGCACTACTGAGTTCAGACTCATGAGTCGTGCTTGATAGCTTTTTTTCCCCCCACTGGGATTTCTGTTCATGCGAGTCTGCATAAGATAATTCAATTAAATTCAATTCAGTTTTATTTGTATAGTGCTTTTTTTTTTTTTTTAATTACAATTGACATTGTCACAAAGCAGCTTTACGGAAATGTATACATTTCGCATCTAAATGATAAATTTATCCCTAATGAGCAAGCCGGTGGCGAGGAAAAACTCCCTGAGATGATATGAGGAAGAATCCCTTCTATAACTGTGTGCTACATGATAAAACAAACATGCAGCTGTGTAAACAGGAGATTCACCACACAGTCTCAACATGAAGTCTGTTCTGCTGAACTCATGCACCAAAACTGCCCGCATCAGTTGCAGTCCAAGGACATCTCCACGGCTTCCAAGTGTCCATACGCTGTCCATATGGGGCCATCCTCACCAGGCACCAGGACGGTCCAGGTCGGCCCAGAGAGCAGAACGGTTCAGGCCCAATGCTATCCCAGGAGCAACACGTTTAGGGTGTTGGTATCATCCAAAGCCTTCGCAGGCATTGGCGTCATCTGGAATCTTTGTAGAGGCAGGTTCCGAGCTGGAGCTGGCACATTCACTGATAGGAACAGGAAACAAATGGAGAAGGATTAGTGTGACTACTGTATATTGAATTTCAGAGACTGTAACCATGCGCGTTTGTTATCGTTTTATCAGAGATGACTGCATAACAAGCTTATGATTGGTTATATACGTTATGTGAATGCTAGGTTAAAGAAATATGGATTAACTGGAGTTAAACTGAGAGAGTGTGTCTGAACACCGAACATTAACAGGAAGGCTATTCCAGAGTTTAGAAGCTAAATGTGAAAAAGCTTTACCTTTTTTGATATCCTCGGTATTATCAAAAGTCCAGAGTTTGCGACCTTAAAGAGCTTGCAGGGTTGTAACGTGATAGAAGATTGGTTAAATATAGAGGAACTTGTCCGTTTAGGGCTTTATAGGTGAGTAGTAGTATTTTATAATCGATACAGAACCAGTGTAGAGAAAAAATCGGTGTAATGTGTTCATATTTTCGTGATCTGGTAAGAACTCTAGTGCTGCAACTGTAGCTTATTTATTGAGGATGCAGGACCACCACCTAGCAGTGTATTACAATAATCTAGTCTTGAGGTCATGAACGCATGAACAGGTTTTTCTGCATCAGAATAAGATAAGGTTACATAGCTTGGCAATATTTTAAGGTGGAAGAAGGCTGTTTTTGTTACCTGGGAAATGATTTTCTAATGACAGGTTGCTGTCTAATATAACACCCAGGTCTTTAACTGTAGTGGATGAAGTAACAGTATATCATTCTAAATATAGATTGTATTCTAAGAGCTTTTGTGTACAGATTTTTGGTCCAATTAGCAATATCACTGTTTTATCAGAATTTACTAGAAGAAAATGACAGGTCATACAGTCTTTAATGTCTTTAACACATTCTTTTAATGTGGAAAATTTAGAAATTTCATCCGGTCTTGTAGAAATATAGAGCTGAGTATCATCAGCATTACAGTGGAAATTAATCTCGTGTTTTCTAATAATATTCCCAAGGGGCAGCATGTATAAAGAAAACAGCAGGGGGCCGAACACTGATCCTTGCGGCACACTATGCTTACACCATACCATCATTCCACTTTATTACACATAACTTTATTTATGGACTTTAAAGTTGTGAATTCTTTATATTTCCGTATTTCTTGAGTTAATACCAAAGTCTGTTGAAAATGTCATGTGAATAGCCTCATTGGAAATATATTTACTGAAGAAAAAAAAAAACATTGCCGCGTACAATACTTATTTCCCCCACTGTATAGTGTCAACCGCAGCACTAAGATCAAGTAGAACAAGCAGTGAAATGCAGCCTTTGTTAGATGCTAGAAGTAATTCATTTGTAATTTTGACAAGTGCAGTCTCTGGGCCTGAAACCTGATTTAAATTCTTTAGATACCATTATTCTGCAAAAAGGAGCATAATGGAGCAGACACAACTTTTTTTTTCCTAATGTTTTAGATATCAGTGCAAGGTTTGAGATTGGTCTGTAGTTTTCTAGTTTAACTGGGATCTAGTTGTGGTTTCTTAATTACAGGGTTAATAACCTCCAGCTTGAATGTAGGGATGTGATCTAGAGATAACGAGGAGTTAATAATATTGAGAAGAGACTCTCCTACTACAGGAAGCAACTCTTTCATTAAATTAGTGGGTATGGGATCTAGAATACATGTGGTTGATTTTGATGTGTTGATAAGTTTTGTAATCTCTTCCTGTCCAATAGCGGTAAAGGACTGCAATTGTACTCGGGAGACGACATTGGCGGCTAAAACCTGTGATGCTGCTGTTGGTTGTACATTTCCAATTATATTCCTGACAATTTTCTCAGTGAAGAAATCCATGAAGTCATTACTACTAAACTGTGTTGGAGTATTCAGTTTGGACGAGGTCTTAATATTTGTTTTGGTTACTTTCTATGAGTTTATGTAGATACTCTGCCCTAGCAGCTTTTAGAGCCTGTCTAGACATAGCCAGACATACTGTCCTTCCACACAATTCGAAAAACCTCTCGATTAGACTTTTTTCCATTTGCATTCAAGATTACGAGTCTCGAGACCATGAGTACGACTGTTGTACTATGGTGCAGGATGTTTCTCTCTAACCTTTTTTAATTTGATACGGGCAACATTATCCAGAGTTCTATAGAGCATATTGGCCATACTGCTAGTCTTCATATCAAGTTCAGTCGTATTTATAGGTACACGGTGCAGTTATGAATCTGTCCATGGTGGTTGGAATAATTGTTCGATCCATTCGATAGTGCGGTTCTAAATGGATAATCTCAGCTACAGGCAGTGTGCATGAAATGAGATGGTGATCTGTGATCATCATTTTGTGGTAGAATATTTCTATCGTTAACCTCAGTTCCATGAGATATAATTAAGTGTAGTATGATTGAAGTGGTGAGTGGGTCCAGTGGCATTTTGTTTGACCCCAAAGGAGTTCAGTAGGTCTGTAAACGTAAGTCCTAATGCATCATTGTTGTTATCTATTTGGATGTAAAAAAAAAAAAAAAAACTCCAACAATCAGTGAGTGCCATGTCCACATTTAACTATGAAGTCTGAAAGGAAATCTGCATTTTTTAATTTTTATTTTTTATTTTTAAATCGGTAGCTAGTGCAAGAGATTTTTTCCCACTATACCTACAAGTGTAACATTAAGCACAATCGCTTCAAATGAGTTGTACCTGTGTCCTGTTCTCTGAGTAATATTAAGAGTATTACTGTATAACACAACACACAAACCCACTCTCAAACGCCCCGAAATGACCAATCATACGGGGCTCATATTTATAACAGTATCTGGTGGTGTGGACTCATTAAGTCCAATATTATCATTTGATTTAAGAGTGAGGCAGAGCGCATCAAAATTATTATCTGTGGTGATTTCCTTTACAACTATCGCCTTAGGTGTCGAGAGAGCTAATGTTTAGAAGCCCTAGTTTGAAAAATCCTTTCTTTTTGCTTCTTTTGCTATTGTCTGCTTTAATTAATCAGATTTTTTTTAAATCCTGTATTATAATAATAATAATAATAATAATTATAATAATAATAATATTTTTTTCTTGTTATTCAGGGAATAGACACAGTCTCTGTAGGATGGACTACAAATGCTGTATTGTCATTTAAGTAGTTTGAACATTAACTCTCATAATGGTTATTGATGTTTGTACTTAAATGTTCACGGGATGTGACTAGTCATATTGTGTGTAGCATCGTGGAGATGTTGTCTGAGAGGAGATTCGTTCCGAGTCTGCACAGGGTGCAGGCCATCAGCAAGGAACAGCCTAGGATGCTCCCAGAAAAGATTCCAATTATTCACAAAGAGCAGATTCATTATACCATGATGATAACCACTCGGTTAGAGCAAAAAGTCTAATGAACCTCTCAAGTCCACGTCTGTATGTGGGGAGAGGTCCGAACACGAAGATGCGTATTGTCTCGATCAGGCTGCCGATGTTCTTGTCATCCTTCAGGATCACGAGTACCCGCGCAGCGACCTCAAGAACACCAGCACCAGAGAAACAGTGTGTGCGTATGTTACCTTTAGTTGAGGTGATGTGGACGTTCCAAATGACGGCGTCTACAATGATCACGGGGTTGGGTTTAGTTTCACAGAGAGGGGTGAAAACTGTTCCTGGTGAAGATCTCGAAGACTGGGGGCCCTGGCCCGTGCCTTCCACTGCTGGTGTACCCAAGGTCCATGGTGTCTCTGCGCCGGAGTGAAGGAGACCTGGGCTAGTCACATCCTGGTTTGCATGGTCCCTGTGCAGAGAAACGCATGGAGTAGATTTGGTAGGAGTAATTGTATCACGCCTTACCTTAGACTTGTAATTCACAGACAACAACCAGTGTGAGTCATGCAGCTCAGCACTGTTGAACAGGGTCATCCTGCATCCATACATCTAAGCTTATTATGCAGGTAATTCTCTCGAGTGCATCGTTAGTGCTGTTTTCTAGGGTCATTCATTTGTTTAAAAAAATGAAATTGTGGGGCATTTCAGCATTGTACATCCTCGACAAAGGTGACCAAGCCATGGCTGATTAGAGTGTGACCTGACCAGGCAACCGTTTATTTTCTACATACATTGAGCCTCATTTATGAAGCTAGATACGTACAGATTTATTCGTAAACCGTTTATAAAGCATTTGACCAAAAAATTTGGTGTACATGAAAATCCCATAAATTCGGAAAAACGTTTGTATCCTACTCATGCTTCTGAGTGTGTAAACTTTCACATAAGAAAAGTAACTACTGTAAACCTGTCACACTCCGGTGTTAAAATGAGGCACTCGTATACAAAATGTGTTTGACAGGTGTGGACGATGAAATCGTTATAACACATGCCTAGTCTACATGACCCTTCAACTCGGTGTAGTGACAGCACGTTTATCTTTTGTTATGTTATTAAGTTGACATTTCACGTCATATCTGGCAGGCCTGGACTATAAGAAGCTGACGGATGAAGACTCGGATCCTCTTAAAGCTCTGGAGCCGGTGCTGAGCAGCCAGAACGTTCTGTCAATCTCTAAACTGGCGTCTCGGATTCCTCAGAAGGGAGGCGGTGCTCTCACGCCCAGCACCGTGCATGCTACATGGCTTCCCAAACTCTTCTGGCAAGGCGATGCCCACATCCTGAAGAAGTCTCCTCAGTCAGATCAGGACTTCCTTCACGCCTACGACACCTGCGCCAAATACCTCGACCGACTCGTGCCTTTAGATGCTATTTGCTTCCTGGATTCCATCACCTTTTCCCCAGAAGCGATAAATCAGGTGAGCGCTATTGGAGGAACTTATGCAAACTCCTTATGCCAACATGCATCGTTCATCCGTCTTCCATTTCAAAGAAATGCGCACACACACATATTTGATGTGTATATATAATATAGTGTATAGTTTATCTATGTATGTATATATATATATGAGATGTAATATAGTGTGTCATGTGCATGTACATATGTGTGCAGCTCTCTGTTGAGGCCAGAACAGAGATCACCAGAAGGGCTCTAAAGGCTCTGAAGATCATCAGTGAAAGGACCAGAAAAAGGGGCGGAGATGATGGGGCTCATGACCACGCCTTTGATTTTAGCCATGCCCTCACTCACCTGCAGCAGTCTCTCAACCATCTGGAAACTCTCAGCCAGCCTTTCCCACTGTCACTCAGAAACAGCCAGGAGGTATCTCTGTCTGTCTCTCTTGCTCACACACATATACACACACACACACACACACACACACAGAATATATCTACTGTCCCACTAGGTAATCGTTCTCATAATAACTGTCCAGACACACGAAATCTCTCTCTCTATTTACATTTGCTTGGCAGGTATGTAGCTGCAGGGGAGAGGAGCAGGTGGGCTGTGGCTGTCTATGCTAGCTTAAGCATACACACGCATAGACACAACTGTTTTTATGGAAATTCTCAGGTTCTTTTTGTGTGTGTGTGTGTGTATTTGAGATGGGACTGGGGGAATGCAAGAGGTATTCACATATACACCGTAAATATGAATAAGTAAAGCAACCCCTTTTTTTTAACAACATTAAGACACAGACATGAAGAATAATTTATAAATGATTATTCTTATAAAATTGATTTGTTTTTATCCTGAAAAGGAAGAAAGTGATGAAATTAATTAACTCAGTAATCAGTGATGTTTAGTCAGGGAATAAAAAGCTATGTGCCAGTACATGATGTCCTTAAAATGCTACTCTTGTCCTCACGTACACGTCTATCCTCATAAACCTTTAGGCGCGCCTTCAAGACTACAGCAGAGCTTTTGACCTCTCCAGAGCAGAGGAGGGCAAAGTTCACCAGCTGGCTGTTACTATGGCGCTGGATGGACAGCCGTTGGAGCAGATTGAGAAGCTGCTGGCAGTCGCCGTGGGGACGAGCGGCCTATCGGTGCACGGCGTGGTGCAGGACTCTGTGGCGCGGATCATCTCCGCACTCAGGTGCTTATTTCACTCGATCACAACAGATCAGCCTGTTACTTCTGACTACTGTTACTCTTTATTTATCTTTTCTTAGGTTCCCTCTCTTTTGTGCCCTCTCGCTCTTTCCGGTGTAATGTCTGCCTTCCCTCGCTTTTCTTCTGCCTCTCTTTTCCCCCCCAAGCACTTTTTTTTCTTCTGTGCTATTTCTCTGTATCCCTACCTCCCTCTCTTTCATGCTGTTCTCTTAATGACCCGTCCTTCTATTAAGCCTGATTGAGTTAAACACAGCTTCGACCTCTGCCTTGCCCTTGCCAGATCTCCACCGTGCTTTATTTTTTTCCCTTCCTCGCCTTTTCTCTTCCCTTTCGCTTTCCCTCCTACGCGTTCCACACGACCCGTGGAGGCGTTGCAGGCTTCACTGGCTGCCAGCTCTGTTTAGGAGCAGCTATAAAACACACTCTCGGCTCCGAATCGACGCGCCGCCGTGCCGCTGCTCCTTTTGTCTTTCATGTGCCGACTTTTAAATAGAAAGCTCCACAGCTAGTGCCCTATTACCCAAAATATCTCATCGCCCAGTGGTGCTCATACAGCAACTGTAAAATGATTAAAAGTAAATGAAAAAGTGGTCCATGAGCAGTTGTATGAAAATAGTAGCACAGGTATGAAATAAGGCAGACGCATGATTAATAATAAAGACAAATAAACTAAACAGCTTTTGTGATATTTGCAAAGTCTGATTTTATAAATGATGTGCAGAGAAGGGAACAATTAAATGTTTTTTTTTTTTTTTTGTATGTGCTATTTGATTTCATATCTCAGAGTTATAGGCATCAGAGCACTGTTCGAAATGTGATATAAATACAAAGTGTGTAGACATGAGCTTTACTTCTGATTATGTGAAAGAAAACTTGTTCGACAATTTATTTATTTTTTTTTCCCCTCACCAACATTATTGTGGTAATATGTTTCAAGAGATACTGTGACCATAAAAATACAGCTGTAAGCAGCAATTAAGGGGCCAAGCACTTTCTGGCCACACCCCAGGAGGAAGCCTTTGGGACTGTAAGTGCTTGTCTCCAAGGAAATGTACTATCTATCTATATATATATATATATATATATATATATATATATATATATATATATATATATATATATATATATACACAGTATCTCACAAACGTGAGTACACTCCTCACCCTCACATTTTTGTAAATATTTGATTACATCGTTTCATGTGACAACACTGAAGAAATGACACTTTGCTACAATGTAAAGTAGTGAGTGTACAGCTTGTGTAACAGTGTAAATTTGCTGTCCCCTCAAAATAACTCAACACACAGCCATTAATGTCTAAACCGCTGGCAACAAAAGTGAGTACACCCCGAAGTGAAAATGTCAAAATTGGGCCCAAATACCCATTTTCCCTCCCCGGTGTCATGTGACTTGTTAGTGTTACAATGTCTCAGGTGTGAATGGGGAGCAGGTGTGTTAAATTTGGTGTCCTCTCTCTCACACTCACTCATACTGTTCACTGGAATTTCAACATGGCACCTCATGGCAAAGAACTCTCTGAGGATCTGAAAAAAAGAATTGTTGCTCTACATAAAGATGGCCTAGGCTATAAGAAGATTGCCAAGACCCTGACACTGAGCTGCAGCATGGTGGCCAAGACCATACAGCGGTTTAACAGGACAGGTTCCACTCAGAACAGGCCTCGCCATGGTCGACCAAAGAAGTTGAGTGTACGTGCTCAGCATCATATCTAGAGGTTGTCTTTGGGAAATAGACGTATGAGTGCTGCCAGCATTGCTGCAGAGGTTGAAGGGGTGGGGGTCAGCCTGTCAGTGCTCAGACCATATGCCGCACACTGCATCAAATTGGTCTGCATGGCTGTCGTCCCAGAAGGAAGCCCTCTCTAAACAGTTTGCTGAAGACAAGCAGCCTAAGGACATGGTTTACTGGAACCATGTCCTGTGGTCTGATGAGACCAAGATAATCTTATTTGGTTCAGATCATGTCAAGCGTGTGTGGTGGCAACCAGGTGAGGAGTACAAAGACAAGTGTGTCTTGCCTACAGTCAAGTATGGTGGTGGCAGTGTCATGGTCTGGGGCTGCATGAGTGCTGCTGGCACTGGGGAGCTACAGTTCATTGAGGGAACCATGAATGCCAACATGTACTGTGACATACTGAAGCAGAGCATGATCAGTATGCAGTATTCCAGCATGATAACGACCCCAAACACACCTCCGATATGACCACTGCCTTGCTAAAGAAGCTGAGGGTGAAGGTGATGGACTGGCCAAGCATGTCTCCAGACCTCAACCCTATTGAGCATCTGTGTGGCATCCTCAAATGGAAGGTGGAGGAGCAAAAGGTCTCTAACGTCCACCAGCTCCGTGATGTCGTCATGGAGGAGTGGAAGAGGACTCCAGTGGCAACCTGGTGAACTCCATGCCCAAGAGGGTTAAGGCAGTGCTGGAAAATAATGGTGGTCACACAAAATATTGACACTTTGGGCCCAATTGGACATTTTCACTTCGGGGTGTACTCACTTTTGTTGCCAGCGGTTTAGACATTAATGGCTGTGTGTTGAGTTATTTTGAGGGGACAGCAAATTTACACTGTTACACAAGCTGTACACTCACTACTTTACATTGTAACAAAGTGTCATTTCTTCAGTGTTGTCACATGAAAAGATATAAACGAATATTTACAAAAATGTAAGGGATGTACTCACGTTTGTGAGATACTGTTTGTGTGTGTGTGTGTGTATATATATATATATATATATATATATATATATATATATATATATATATATATATATATATATATATATATAGAGAGAGAGAGAGAGAGAGAGAGAGAGAGAGAGAGAGAGAGAGATTTATAGATAGATAGATAGATAGATAGATGATGTGGAACTCTATATACTTTTTTTAAAGCCTGGCTTATATTGTGGACTCTTTCACTGTGCAGGTGACTGGAATTTTTTTGTAGTAGTGGATTTTGATGATGGTGGCAGAGTCAGTTTCCTGAACATCCCGCCCTTCATGTAACTTTCAGTGATGCTCTCCCAGAGTGCATGGCCCTTTCCGTTTCACCCACTAGACTCGTCTTGAATTAATCATTGCTGCTCTGACCTGAACGTAGCAGTTCTGGATGCAGGTAATAAATAGCGTTCAGACAAGGCGGTTTGTGCCTTCTCCTTTTTTGAATGCGAGGTCCGTTTATCATTTGTACTATTTAAGCTGGATCATATAGAGAAAGCTTCTGATTAGTTATAGTCATCACAGGCACGTCTCTGAAGTTTGACGAATTTCGTTTTCACGGGAGCATACTAGGGCTGTCATTATCCATTATTTTGATAATCAATTAGTAATAGAGTAGTTGATGGCACTTTACACTTGTGCATCATTGACATTGACATTTGTTTTTTTCTTAGATAAATGCTACATATAAGTGCTAAATAAATATCTGACATTTAAGTCTGCCAATTTAATTAAAAATAAATTCCTAACAATTATTGTTTTTTTTTTTAAAAAAAAGGATTTATTTATATTATGTGTATTTTTCTGAACAAAACTACAGTAGTATCTGTTCAAGACAGTGCAACAGTATTAAGGCCAATTCTTTTTTTTCTTTTCTTATTTATTTATTTATTGCTATAGACTGAAGATATTTGGGTTTGAGATCAAAAGATGAATATGTGACAGCAGATTAGAATTTCAGCTTTTATTTCCTGCTATTTGTATGTAGATTTGTTAAACAACATAAAACAGCACATTTTGTATCAGACCACTCAATTTGTAGTATTGGAACATGTGACTGACAGGTGCTTCTTGTTACCCAGGTGTGCCCTGTTAGATCGATTGTTTAAACAATAAATTGCTCTGAAGATCTACTCTTGGTTTTAGCCTTTAGATACACCTATGAATATTGCAATGCATGTTAAAAGGAATAAACCAAGATGAAGATCAGTGAGCTGTGTATAACAGCTGATGACAGAAACAGTGTGAGAACTGTGAAGAAAAACCAAAAAGCAACAGTCATTGGCATCACAGGTCAGGGGTATCACAATCCACCGTTTGAAGAAGACTTCAAGAGCAGAAATATAGAAGCCTTACCACAAGATGCAAACCACTCATCAGCAGTAAGACTCAGAAAGCCAGATTGGAATTCACAATGAAATACAGAGACAAGCCACAAAAGTTCTGGAACCAAGATTAACCTCTACCAGAGTGATGGAAAGGCCAAAGTGTGGAGAAAGTTAGGATCTGCTCATGATCCAAAACGTACAAGCTCATCTGTGAAACATGATGAAGGTAGTGTCATGGTTTGGGCTTGCATGGCTGCTTCTGGAACATCAATGAGTCACAGGCTTGATGCAGTTATTACAAGCAAGGGATATGCAAACAGATACTAAGAGTTATTTACTTTAATTTACCTTGGTGTATCTCATTTTATACTTTTGCTCACCTAAACATTGGTCTGATTAAAAAAGGTTCTATGTTTTATGTTGATTAACACAGCTAGATGTAAATACCAGGAAATAAAAGCTGAAAGCGTAAACTGATCTCAAACCCAAAGGTCTTCGGTGTACAGCACTAACAAATGAATTGGCCTTGCCGTTCCAATAGTTTCAGAGGGGCTGTACTTGTTAGTCAGAGGTGGTTAGAGTATCAAAAACAGTTGCTCAAGTAAAAGTACCATTACTAAGAAAGCTTCCTGACATGCTGGGGTATGCAAAGAAAAGAATTCCACTGTGCTGTAATGTATATGTGACCAATAAAGACTCATTATAAAAGTTCTAAATGTAAATATCTACTTGAGTGAGAAAGTATCTAGTTATAAAAACTACTAAAGTAGCTGTTACACAGGAATGTAAATAAATGTAGATGCATCTGATTTAAACTCCTATAACAAGATGCATTTTAGAGGCAGAGCTGCTTCATCTCCTTGTGTCTTTTATTGTTTGTTTTCCACGCAAGCCCAACATCTTGCTCTCTCCCAGTATGCTTGAGGGTTTTTTTTTTTTTTCTTCTTCTTTTGGATCCGAGTCATTATTATCAAGACAGAACTACCATTAGAGTATCGATGGTGTCCTCGCACGTACACTCTGGCCAAAATGAAAAATGTAACCTTCGATACATCTGTTGCACGCATGCCTACGGCAGGCTGTATAGAGACTTCCTGGTGTGAGTGCTGGGAAAACCCTTTCCAGATTGCGCATCTCGGAGGTGGTCGTAAAACTTGAAAGACTACAACTGTTGTGGTGAATATTTGACTGGGAGGGAACTGGAGATGGATACAGTCAGGTCCATAAGTACAGTATCTCACAAAAGTGAGTACACCCCTCACATTTTTGTAAATATTTGATTATATCTTTTCATGTGACAACACTGAAGAAATGACACTTTGCTACAATGTAAAGTAGTGAGTGTACAGCTTGTGTAAAAGTGTAAATTTGCTGTCCCCTCAAAATAACTCAACACACAGCCATTAATGTCTAAACCGCTGGCAACAAAAGAGAGTACACCCCGAAGTGAAAATGTCCATCGTCAATGTATATTGACACAATTGTCATCATTTTAGCTCTGTACACCACCACAATGGATTTGAAATGAACGAGTCACGATGTGATTAAAGTGTAGACTTTCAGCTTTAATTAAAGGGGTTTAACAAAAATATTGTATTGAACATTTAGGAATCCCTCCATTTTTCACAGGCTCAACAATAATTGGAGAATTGACTGATAAGCAGTCAATGCCAGTGTAGTAGGCCATCATTAGTCTTAAATAACAAAACATCAAAAGACATGGAAGCCCACGGAAGACAACTAAAGTGGATGATTGCAGAATTGTTTCCTTGTTGAAGAAAAACGCCAAGTCGAGAACACTCTGGAGGAGGTAGGCGTGTCGTTGTCAAAGTCTACAATCAAGAGACACCTTCATGAATGTAAATACAGACAGTTTACCTCAAGATGAAAACCACCTGTAAAACTCAAGAACAGAAAGACCAGATTAGACTTTGCAAAAAAGAAACAACAACAACAAAAAAAACTCTGACCAGGTCTGATGCAAGATTAACTTGTACTAGAATGATGGGAAGAGAAGAGTACGAAGAAGGACAGGAAGAGCTCATGATCCAAAGCATACATCATCTGTCAAACATGGTGGAGGAAGTGTTATGGCATGAGCATGTATGGCTGCCTATGGAACTGGGTCACTGGTGTTTATTGATGATTTGACTGCTGATAGAAGTAGCAGGGTGAATTCTGAAATGTATAGAGCTCTACCTTCTGCTCAGATTCAGTCCAATTCTGCGAAATGATAGGACGGCGCTTCACAGTACAAATAGATATTGACCCAAAACGTACTGCAAAAGCATCTCATGGGATTCTTAAGGCAAAGAAATGAAATGTTTTTAAATGTCCGATAACCTCAAGCCAATTAAGCTGCTTTTCACTTACTGAAGGCAAAACCGAAGGCAGAAAGAGCCACAAACAAGCAGCAAGTGAAGGCAGCTGCATTAAAAGCCTGGCAAAGTATCTCAAAGGAGGAAACTCAGCATTTGATGATGTCCATGGGTTCCATATTTCAGACAGTCATTCACTGCAAAGGATTTGCAACAATATTTATGATTGTTAACTTGTCCAATTACTTTTGAGCCCGTGAAAATGAGGGGACTCTGTAAGTAATGACTGCAATTCCTTAATTGAAAAAGTTAATGCACTATTTCCACACTTTCAAATCTGCTGTGGTGGCGTCCAGGGGGAGAATTACGAAAATGGTGTCCCTGTTCAAATATTTATGGGCCTGACTGTATCTATCATTAGCTAGCTAATTTCTAAAGTAAATTTTATTCGAGCTTCTACACCGAGGTCTGGATTGGTTGATCTCAGTAGGGATACCCAAGGGTTGAACTATGTATTTATGTCTTGCATGCTGTGTATTGCAGTTTTTACTGCATCGCTGGGTGAAACGGAGCAATGATACAAAGTCATGAATTGCGTTTAAAAAAAAAAAAAAAAAAAAAAAAAAAAACGCTGACACTATGCGAAACAATCCTGTGCAACAGAATACTACATACCATGACGAATTATATATTGTCAGACTGCTTTCTTTCTAAAGCACTCAGCCAACCTGGCTTCTTGTGGTGTTTGAGCAAGCTATTGTTTATCCATTACACCTCGGACACAACCTGAAACATACATTATTACACTTTCGTATTTTTTTTTTCCCCCCGTGCCTGGTTTCATGTTGCGCCGTGTGACCGTGATTTATAGTGAGCTTCCCTCAGTGGCGCAGACGACATAGCAAATCACTCACCGACAGAAAACAAGTAACGACACAGAAAATCATTGAAATGGGCATTCATTTTCAACCTCAACGACAACTGATAACTTCTAAACCTCCTAATTAGTTTCTCTCTCCGAGGTCTTGTGTAGATAATCGCTTTAAGTTCAGGCCCCAGACTCGCATCTAGCTTAGTGAAGAGAAACTCTGTATTAGGCTGGAAGAAAGTCACAAAAATCAAGATTGATTAGGCTCTTAAAAATGTATGCTTCTCATTTGTAGTCTCTCTCGCTCTGCTTTTCTTTCTTCTCCCTCCTTCTTTCCCTTCCATCTGAAGTAGATTAATGACCAGAGTAATTGCAGCAGACTAATACAGATATTCCCCTTTGTTGTCTCAGCCTAAGTGCTGATTGGTCACAGCAGAGAGAAATGCATATTAGATTGGCTGTGTCTTAATGGAGCTGCATGGAGTGGGGTTTTGTTTAGCAAAATCTGTCTCCAAACACAAGTTCTTTTGCATTCTGTTGTTTGTTGCGTAACAGCCAGGCTTCTGAAAAGCTAGACAAATCACCAGGGAAAGCCAACATGGATGAGGTTGCTCGTTTAATGCCGCCAGTTTGTAACGATTTATTTGCATAAAAATCAAGATATTGCCATCTTGCACACCAAAATGTAATTCCTTTATCTGAAGTCAGGGCTTGTCCACCTCTCACGTTTCACTTCCCTTAGTGCCTTGACCTTTTGAAGAGCTGTCGCGATTTGTTAATGTTCGTATGTGAGAACGGAGTGTAAAGTGCTAGATTAAGAGCTGATTAAGCCTAAATGTATGTTTGTGTTTGCGAGTAGACATGTTTGAATGATTCAGCGCACTCATGTCTTTGTTAAATGGTTTAGAGTGAAGAGCAGAAGGTCAAGCAGGGCATTCTGTAGTTTGGTCCTCTTGAGATAGCCTTAATATTTCTGTGTGTAATCCCTACAAGGTTCTTTGAAAAACGCTAGAACCATTAACCATCCAACAACAATCACTTGAGTTAAGGGTTGAGTGAGCGTTGTACTCGCGTCACCTGCCATAAAGTGTCGAAGATGTCAAGGCTTATTCTTCTGACAATCAAGTGCAAATTGTCGAAACTTTTGCCCTGAGATGAGTCCTGAATGAGTTCGAAAAAAAATTTGCATCCATGTCTGAAAATGCTAAATTCAACCGCAGATATCAGATTAAAGTCCAGGTGAAAGATATATGAAAGATTATAATTTTGGGAAATGACAAATTTGTAGCACTTTTTAACAATAGACAGTGAGTACGTTTACATGGACAGCAGTAATCTAATTATTGAGCTTATTCTGAATAAGACAATATTGTGATTAAGGTGTTTACATGAGTCGCTTTTAGAATACTCCTTTCATGTTCCTGTTTTACATGTTATAAAACATAGATCGATTAATGTCACACGTCATTACGTCGCCACGCCGTCTGACGTTCCCTCCAGAATTTCACGTATCAACACGCAGTTCGTCTTCGTTATGGTACCGTATACAGCTTTGGGCGTTTCATTTTTAGTTTTACGAAAGCCTCAAGTGCAGTTAATTATTTGTCATGCTGTACATGCAAATAGATGACTGCTTGAAGCAGTGGGCTGCGTCACAAACCACATACTTAACTACTATATAGTAGCCGCAATATGCGTATCTCGCCTACTATATAGTAGGTAAGTACACGGTTTCGGACGGTGGGTGAAATCTCCCACACGACGTTAATAGTGTGATTAAGGTGTGTACATGTCTGTAATGCACTTCGATAATGTGACTAAAACAGGAATACTTCACATGTATTAATTCCATTTGTGTTTACTTCGAGTATGACTTTAGTCGGATTAAGGTCATCAATAATCGCTGTTTACATGCTAGTGTCTTAATCAGAGTATCGTCTTAATCGGGTTAATATCGGATTATTGTTGTCCATGGGA
Source organism: Ictalurus punctatus (assembly GCF_001660625.3). Taxonomy (NCBI): domain Eukaryota; kingdom Metazoa; phylum Chordata; class Actinopteri; order Siluriformes; family Ictaluridae; genus Ictalurus; species Ictalurus punctatus. The sequence goes on from NC_030417.2 coordinate 10,015,354, forward strand.
ACGTACTGATTGTCACAAAGCAGTTTTAAAGAAATGTATTAATTCCACGTATAAATTTTAAATGTAGAAATGTATCCCTAACGAGCGAGCCAGAGGTGACGGAGGTGAGGAAAAGCTCCCTGAGACGACACGAGGAAGAAACTTTGAGAGGAATCGGACTCAAAAGTGAACCATCCTCATCTGGGTGATAGTGACTGGATAGTGCGATTATAAAGAATTGATCTTCTATAACTTTAATTAATAATTAACTGTTTAGTGATAGAGACTTGAGTGCAAACTGTTCTTAGCAGTTCCTGTCTTAAGGCTTTCTGGGGAACAAACATCCACAGCCACCTTTATGGTCCATATGTGGTACCGTCCTCCTTAGTAGCAGCGAGTGATTTTCAGGTGACCAGAACTCTTAAAGTAGTTCAAGTTCAATGTAATATCGGAAAGTGTTTAATTACTTATTTAGAATTTTAAAAGGCGGTAATGGTGCAAAAAAAAAAAAAACATTCGCTCTATTGTAAAGAGAGTTTGAAATTCGACAACGTCTGTATCCAGGAGTCCGAGAGATCTCTAGCTCTCTGGAAGTAAAGTATGGCGTACACTCTCTCTCTGCTGGCATTCGGACAGACGCTAACTAATCACAGGAATCTGTGAGCTCTTGTATGCGGGAGAGATTGAAGATTGAAGATAGATTTCGCTTTAATCAAAGTGTCTTCAGCTGACTTGCATGAGGAGCAGTTGGAAAAGGCGCTTCATGCTTCTTAGCGGAAGAACATGCTAGTCTTCATCCTCAGGTTAAGGCTCCATTAAACCATCCAGGCAAACCATTGCCAGGTTAAGGTTACTGATCAGAAGGTCGGGGGTTCAAGCCCCACCACTGCCCAACCTGCCACTGTTGGGCCCTTCAGCAAGGCCCTTGACTCCCTCTGCTCCAGGGGTGCTGTATCATGACTGACCCTGTGCTCTGACCGCAGCTTCCTGACATGCTGGGGTATGCGAAGAAAAAAATTTCACTGTGCTATAATGTATATGTGATCAATAAAGACTCATCCTTATCCTGCCCAGTTAGCATCGGTCACATGGTAGGCCAGGCTAGATAGAGGATGGGAATTTGGCGAGCAAACGCTGAAATGAATAATTATAATAATAATAAATGACACAAGTCATTAAATAGATTTAAAACATATTTAGATATTTAAATACATAAGTCGTATAGTGTGCTTGATTCAGTGCTTTATTAAAACAGCTTGTGATCTGAGGGGCTGTAGTTATGTTGTTTTTCAAGATATTTGTTGTGCTGCTGTTATTCCTAAACACTGTTTTCTGTGCAAAACGGCATCCCTGTAGAAGGCTGGACAGAGCATTATATATAAAACAGTATTAAGAGGAGAGCCGTGAGGGAATGCTTGTGATATCATGGAGTATGAGCGGGGGGGGGGAACATGACAGAAATCGCAAACACGACCTGAGACGCCTTTATCGATCGTAAATACAAAGTGATGTGTTGTGGGAATTGCATCACGTGCAGGAGTACAAAGTCACGATGGTCTAAAGCACAAATCCAAAACCAAACCGTGGAGAGGCGGCTGAGAGGTTCAGCGGTGTCAGAGAGCTGGATGTGAAAATCTCTGATCTGTATCATATCCCATGTGACTGCTAGCTTAAAGGCCAAGTGAGTGAATTACATTATAACTGTGTGTGTGTGTGTGCGTAGCGGTGATGAGGCCATCCTGAAGGATTACGCAGACCCGCTGAAAGTTCTGGAAGGCATCGTGAAGGCAGTGCAAGATGACGTTCAAGGCGGGTAAGTGGATCTGCTGACGTTCAAGCAGTTCTCTTCTACCATCCAAAGAATCTTCACAACACCTCACAAAAGTTTGCATACCCCTCGCAGAATCTGCTAAATCGTAACACAAATAAGAGCGATCATTAAAATCCCATGTTGTTGTTTATTTAGTTCTGTCCTGAATAAACTATTTCACATAACAGATGTTTACATATAGTCCACAAGTCAAGAGTATAGCGGAGTTTATTTAAAAAATGACCCCGTTCAAAAGTTTACGTACCCTTGATCATTAATACTGTGTGTCGTTACCTGGATGATCAGTGATTGTTTTTATGTTTTGTGATAGCTGCTGTAGAAGCCTCTCGGTGCCCTACTGCAACCGTGTTTCACCTACTAGTCTCAAAAATTCATGATTTATACAAATATTCAATTGTAACTTCTAGTCCATTCCTGGTATTATGGGTGCTTGTGATGTTGCATCAGACCCTTATAGATAACATTTCAAACACTGGAACAAACAGACTTTAATTGGTCTGAAAACCAAAAACAATTTCACTTATCTAATTACGCCAAATTCACCTGCATGACTTATTTAATTATTTGTTTATTTATTTATTTTTGCTCATCGTTAATTGGGTTTTTATTCCGCCTTCGGCAAAGCTCTGTGCCGCCTGTGTGAGGCTCCTCCGAGCGATATTTTAACCTGCCAGGCAAAATGCGCTTTGTAAGTCCTTGTAATGATCATCAATCTGTCTTGAAATGAAACTGGCGTGAATATTTATTTTATTTGTCTCTGTGGCTTCCCCAAAGTTCTTTTTTGGTAGGTTTCTAAAAATCTGATTCGGGCTTGAAGGAAAGCACCGTGTATAAGCGTGTCCTGTCTGTGTCATCCCCAGGGGCCATGCGGTGTCATCAGAGGACCTGTTGGCATGGTTACGGCCGTTCTGTGGGGATGACTCGAAGCCTGTGCGAGTAAGGATCGAAGTGCTGCAGATTCTGGAACATTCCTTCAGCCTCAGCGAGCAGGACGTCCGTCTACTGGTGCTGTTCAGGAGCCAGGCAGTTCTCAAAGCCTGCTGGCCTAGCCGAGAGGTACGTGCACACACACACAGTCTCTCTCTCTGTCTCTCTCTCTAACTAGAAATGAACCTACCCGCCATCACGTACAGTCACGTTCATAAGTTTTTAGATTTTACACAAAATTATTATTATTTTAGCTGTTGTCCAGTCTCAGGGACGTTTGTGAGAGCAGCACGTGATAACCTTCCTGATACACAATTACATGACAAAATTAGGGAGAAAATCTGTGAAAAAAAAATCCAAATTATTTATTTATTTATTTATTTTAAAAGCAGACTTTCATCTTTAATCTGAGGCAGAACGGTGTAGGAATTACATCATTGTTTATATGTGCTCTGTCTCAGACGTCTGCACAGGTAAAGTCAGGTTATTGAGTTTCCATCATCTTGAACATGTTCGTATTGTAAGCAGAGGTAGTGTGGTGATGTAACGGATATAACACGGCGGGTCGTGGCGTTCACGTCGAGACCAGCGGGAAGGCTGTAATGAGGTTAATCCTGCACGTTCAGCTCCTCCTGTACGCGTTTAGCTGACGTGCTCGACTCGGTAACTGTTTAATTTGCTGAATCTCGATAATGTAAACGACCTTTCGTTTAAGCCACTGCTGCCGGGTGTTTGATTGTCGCTTAATTGGGTTCAGCGCTCGATTTTTAAATGGATTGATGATTTGCAACCTTTAAACCCTACTTGTAAGTCTTAAAGGGAGCGTACTGTACGGGAACACTTCTTAATAAGTCGTCTTTTTTTTTTTTTTTTTTTTTTAAACTTTTATATCATTTATAAAACTCTGAAGCATCTCAGTAATATCTGTGCTGTGTGTTTACTAGTGACTGGAGAAAAAAAATTTTGTATTTTTTTTATAGCAACTATTCAGCTTGCTGTAAAGGAATGATTTACTCTGGTTTGAAAGAAAGAGACATAAACAGAAGGAGAGAACGAGAGATGGAGAAGGAGAGAGCGAGAACTTGTAATATGTTAATCTAAATGAACCTACCTGTTGTCACATAGATCAAGAAAGAAAGAAAAGGTGCAGGAGAGAGGATGACACAGAGAGAGAGAATAAAAGAAAAATATAATATGTTTAATGTATTAATAGACTAATTTAGATTATCTGTTGTCAGATCTTGAGAGAAAGAAAGAAATACATGATGACTGGAAGGAAGTAGGAAGAAACAAAGGTAGAGAGAGAGAGAATCTCAAAGAAAAGTTTAAGACGTTAAACTTTTAATGTCAATTTAGATGAACATACCTGTTGTTGTTGTTGTATAGGTATTGACCGAGAGAGAGAGAGAGAGAGAGAGAGAGAGAGAGAGAGTACAGGATTGCCCTACCTATTGTCACATAGATCTTGAGCTAGAGAAAGAAATTTAAAAAACGGGAGATGGAGAGAGAGATAACAAAAAAGAATGGGGGGAAAAATTAAAACGTTTTAATGTGAGTGGAAATTAACCTGACTGTTGTCATACACTGTAGCTCTTGAGAGAGAAAGAAAGAAACAAAAAAGAGCATGAGAAAGAAGGAATGAAAGGAACAGATTGAGAAAGAAAGGAAGAGAGAGAGACAGAAAGAGATTCATGATCTCTATTCACTTTACAATGTTTTATTAGAGCATAAAATGAATGGAAAGCAATAATGCCCAGTCAGAGGTGTGTGTGTGTGTGTGCAGTCAGTCACAATATGGGAGCATGCACATTTTTAAATGGTGCTAATCCCAGCATGCACTGCACTAATTGGCAAGACAGGTTAGGCCATGGAGTACTGGCACACAGTTCACCCTGTGTGTGCGCGTTGATGCCTCCAGGTTTTTTTATATCTTCATGACAAACACCTCCATTTTCTGTATCTTCAAACTAATCTGCAATTCCCTGTACCCGGAATCTGTCCCTCGAGCTGCAGTGTAGATTTGGCACTCGCTCGTATGCAGTAGTGTCCAACAGCCTCAATCTGCTACACACTTATCAAAAGCTAATGCAGTGGGGTAGTTTTAAAATACAGTTTTTCCTTAACGTCAGTCCAAAAAAAAAAAAATAATAAGTTTTGCACTGATGCTGCATTCAACTAAAGTTTGTAACTTTGTATATACAGTCTTCTCCTGTACTGGACCCCTGATGAAGTCCTTGTTGAGTCAGCTGTTCATTTTGGATCATTGTACTGCTGCATGTTGAAGTTCCTCCAGATTCATCTGGATGCATTTCTCTGTAAATTTGCAGACTAAATGCTCCTGTAAACTTCTGAATTCATTCTGCGGCTACCATCATGAGTTCCATCATCAGTAAAGATTAGTGAGTCTGTTCCAGAAGCAGCCATGACACTACCGCCACCATGTTTCACAGATGAGCTTGTATGATTTGGATCATGAGCAGATCCTTTCTTCCTCCATACTTTTCCATCACTTTGGTAGAGGTTAATGATTCTTTGCGAATTCTAATCTGGCTTTCAGATTCTTACTGCAGATGAGTGGTTTGCATCTTGTGGTATGGCCGCTATATTTCTGCTCTCAAAGTCTCCTTTGAAACGGTGGATTGTGATCTCTTCACCCCTGCTGTTTGGAGGATGTTAGTGGTCACTGACTGTTGTTCTGAGGTTCTTCTTCAGAGCTCTCAACAATGTTTGTCATCAGCTGTTGTTGTTTTCCTTGGCTGACCCATTCGGTGTCTGTTGCTCAGTACACCAGTGGTTTCTTTCTTTTCCAGGACATTCCAAATTGTTATATTGGCTCTTTATAGATTTTTCCTCCTTTCTCAGCTTCAGAATGTCTCACTTTTCTCCCAGAGACAGCGCTCTGATCTTTGTTGTTTTATCCTTTTGCAGTATTCTAACTTTTTTTTGTTATCGAACAGGGCACACCTAGGCGACAAGAAACACCTGTCAGTCGTATGTTCCAATATTTTTGAACACTTGAAAAATGGGTGGGTTCAAATAAAATGTGCCATGTTCTAAGCTGTTTAAGACATCTAGATGTAAATAACAGGAAATGAAAGGTGAAATTCTGATCTATCATCTCTTATATTCATCCTTTGACTTCAAATCCAATATGGTAGCAGCTCATCCACAGGGACTTGTAGGATGGGGTCTCCACATAATCTAAGTCTAATAATTAACAGATTTAAAATAAAAAAACAGTACCTCAGCTTCGTCGTGCATCATCACACCGCCCAGCTTGCATAATTTTCGTATAACAGCATGGTCTTGAATGTGTTATTCCTCATGTACTCACTGTTTGGCGTTCTGGAAATGAGCTGTATTCACTTCAAAATGTGTTGTTATATGTTTACATTGAACAGCCGTACCAGTACAACCACCTGCGTAATATTGTGTAGGTCCCTCTTCTGCTGCCGAAATAGCTCTGACCCGTCGACGCATGGCATGTCTGTCTTTTTTAAAAATACCTCTATCATATGTTGTTTCTCAGGTAATACTGGAAGTAAATATATAGTGTGCCATCATTGATTGAAACCATTAGGACAGATCATGCATACACAGACCTGCCAAGCCCCAAGAGGAAGTAATATACAGTTGCAATCAAAATTATTGAAAGCCCACTGCAAATCAGGTGTATTGTCAAAATGTACAAACTTTCAACTAATCAAACAAAAGCAGTTGAAATTGTTCAACACAGCGAATGCTTCAAGTGGTTTCCCCAAATTCGACTGAAAATGCAACTTATAATGATTTCTCCAGTCTCAAAATTATTCAACCCCCTGAACAGAATCCCTCACAACAGCACAAATATGCAAAACAGGTGTTGTCTCAAGAACATCTGATACAGCTAATCAAGGGCTTCATTAGTTGCACCAGATGTGTTTGAGCTGGAACACATGAAATACCTGAATTGGCTAGGGGCAGAAAATGTATGAAATACAGTGGGGGAAATAAGCATTGAACGTGTCACCTGTTTTTTTTTTTGTTTTTTTTTTTTTTTAAGTAAATATATTTCCAATGATGCTATTCACATGAAATTGTCAACAGACATCAGTATTAACTCAGGAAATCCACAAATATATACAATTCACAATATTAAAGTCCATAAATAAAGTTATGTGTAATAAAGTGGAATGACACAGGAAAAAAGTATTGAACACACTAAGAAAAAGCAGTTCTCCAAGGCAAGGTAAAGCAAGGAATCAGCTGAAATCTGTAAGTAGTGAGAAAGTAATTATACCTCTTATCTGTTCAAGTTAATATCAGCTGGGTTAGTAAATTGATGGTCTATAAAAAGGCTTTTTGTTACCAACGTGTCACACAAGAAACATCTTAAGATGGGTAAAAGCAAAGAGCTCTCTCAAGACCTTCACAACCTTATTGTTGCGAAACATATTGATGGAATCAGATATACTGTAGATGTATTTCAAAACTTCTGAATACTCCAGTAAGTACCATTGGGGACATTATCCACAAGTGGAAGCAACATCACTCCATCATCAACCGGCCATGCGCAGGAGCTCCTTGCAAGATTTCTGACCGGGGAGTCAGAAGAGTAGCCCAAGAGCCAAGGACCACTCAGAAAGAGCTCCAGAAACATCGCCACAGAGAAAACAATAGGCAATGCCCTCCACTGCTCACGCACACCCCACAAGACTCCCATTACTAAAAAAAAAAATGCATGTTGAAGCTCGTTTATAATTTGCTACAACTCGATTGGACCAGCCTATGAAATACTGGGAGAGTGTAGTCTGGTAAAATTGAACTTTTTAGCTATCAGACTACACACCATGTTTGGAGAAGAAATGGCACTGCACATCACCCTAAAAACACTATACCAACAGTGAAGTTTTAAGGTGGAAGCAGGTGTGGTGCTGTTTTTCATCACATGCTACTGGAAGACTTCATATAATATAAGAGTTCAAGTGCACATGCACCAATACATGCTGTAACATTAAAAACAGCTGCCTAATATTGTGTAGGCTCCCCTTGTGCTGTGCTGCCAAAAAAAGCTCTGAGGCATGAACTCCCCAAGACCTCTGAAGGTGTGCTGTGGTATCTGGCTCCAAGACGTTAGCAGCAGATCCGTTAAGTCCTGTAAGTTGCGAGGTCGGGCCTCCACGGATCGGACTTGTTTATCCAGCACGTCCCACAGATGCTCAATCGGATTGGGGAATTTAGAGGCCAAGTCAACACCTTGAACTCTTTGTCATGTTCCTCAATCCATTCCTGAACAATTTTTTGCAGTGTGGCAGGGCGCATTATCCTGCTGAAAGAGACCACTGCCTTTAAGGGGGTGTACTTGGTCTGCATCAATCTTTAGGTAGGTGATTCATGTCAAACTAACATCCACATGAATATCAGGACCCAAGGTTTCCCAGCAGCACATGCCTTCTTCCCATAATGCATCTTGGTGCCATCTCTTCCCCAGGTCATGTTTTGATTGTTTTCTCTCATGGTTCTTGCTGACCTCTAAAATTAGTTTATCGTGTTAATGATCGAGAAATGGCGGTGAGCTGAAACCTAGTCAGTGGATGATCACCTGACTGTATGTTTAGCTAAATTAATTTGAACAAACAGTAATGATCAAATTACCATCTTTATCCCGTAAGAGCGACTGCCTTTATATAACGCACTCACAAACACAACTATGATTCTTACGTGAAACAAGATGCTAGTAAAGGTGTAATGATATTAATTCTCACCACAGTTACTGTGGGATTTGTTTCTCCCTTACACAGATGGTGTTAATATTCAGCACATTAGTCTAAGCACCAATGCACAGACATAATAGACTTACTATCTCAGACACCATTAGGGCAATAGAATATCATTATTGTGATAAATTATGTTACCAAAACATTTTCTGAGATATCGCCCATATTGTGAATATAACATGTTGTTGTTGTTTTTTTATTTGTTTTTTAAAGAATAACAGTTACACCATTTGACTGGATGTGGCTGATTTGATATTTGTTTGTTTTTGTTTTAGTTTGTTGTTTTTTTTTACTACGGTTTCACTGGTAGTTTCCTAGTAAACCTTTATGCCGTGATTATTTTTGTCAGCCACACCTAGTGATGCTATCATGACTATCAGAGTTTAGAAAGTAAATGTGGCCGCTTATATAGTATTGCTGGCCAGTTTAAATCTAGGGACTCTAGCTGAAAAAAGTATTTCTTCTAAGGATCTATTTCATACCCTTCCATCACATTCTAATCATTTTCAAAGCCTGAAAACATGCCAGATGTAGAATATCCAGATATTACTATTTATATCTATTATTTTCATAATCGATTAGTCGACCAGATGTCCCAGTCTGTTGTGATTGGTCTAGTGCTGTCAGTAAGCAGCCAATGAAGACCAGAGGCGGGGCTTTTTGTTACAAACCTGCATAGGTTAGTACAGGAAGTAAGTCTGGAATCACTAACGACTCGTTTCAGCTGTTCAGAATCGATTCCTTCTTTTGGGAGTCAATAACGCCGTTTGTCGTGCGTTTTGATTTTTGAAACTTTGCAGACTTTTCATATTCAGAAACAGTTACATAACATGCAACATGAAAAGGAATATTTGAAAAACCATAATAGGTGCACTTAGAGGACACTTTTTTCACAATTACACTGCCGTCTGATGGTGACTGGGGTCATGTTGAGCATAAACATGTATCACTGACATAAACAGTAAACTGAAGAAAGTCATTGTCGTTGATTCTGGGTATTTTCTTATAGCTAGCGGCAGTGCATTACGTGCATTTGAGGTCATGTGCCATCAACTGGGAAACCATAGACATATACAGACACCGCTTTGGCCCGTTGCTGCGATAGGTCAACGCGTCCACGATATTGATCCAGGCAAAACTGCCCTACCATCAAATACAAGTAAACGGGGAATCTCAATAGTTAGACTTGGAAAACTATTCATCGGCATAAAGTATTGTGAAAACTCACGCTTGTTTTTCTCGGTTAATAATTATGTAGACGTCTCTAATGTTATATAATTTAACAAGAAATGTGCATCAAGTTATTTCCATTGCGGAAAGGACTTCCCTGTCTTCAACCCCATCTTTTAGCTTTTCTTGTGCACCAGGTCAGAACACAGCTCGTTCACTTTGAAATACTGAAAAAAGAAATAAATGAAATCTAAATAGTGCATCTTTAAGTACTAATCGTTTGAGAATTTCATTGAGAAAATGAAACAAAATCGGCAAATACAAATCAAATAGTGAGACACTGGCAGTCAGTCTGCTTTCTAAATTTTCCTTTGCAGTGAAAGGATACAGATATATTCTCCAAAACAGACAATAAAAGATATGGATCCGGTAAAACATTTATTTGATAATAATAATAATAATAATAATAATATGAAGAAAAATAATAAACGTCAAGCTATCAAATCATTATAGCCTATCGATACACCTACTGTTTGGAGATGAGTGGGGAAATTGTAGTGCTCACTGAAGGACTCACTTGTGGGGAAAAACCTTCCCTTCTGACAGCTACTTCCCACTGCCTGCTCAACTGCCTCTCTTTGGGAAACCTTCCGTGTGAGAAAAGTTAACTAGCCAACTAACTACAGTTATATTCACAGTATGTCAATCGCTCAGCTGAAACGATGAGCTCATCATAAAAGTCGGTTTTGGAGAGTAACTGGCAATATAGATGGCAGTCTCGTTTATGGCCAGTTTAGTTTCGAATATAAACTACAATATAAGCTGAGACTTAGACTTATTACTGTTGCCAGGACCAATATAGCGATGACGGTGACGTACGATCCAGCGGCCAATCCGGCGTCTTTTTATACGTCTATATGAGAAATGGCTTATACCTCCAGTTAGTAAAAAACCGCTAGAGTTCCATTTGACACGATATTACCTTTTTAAAATCCATACACTAGACGGTAGAGTGCATAGCACAGAGTGTAAGTGTATAGTACGTCATTTGGGACACAACTTTAGTATTTACTCTCCGAGGTGTGTTTTCGGAACAGAAGTAACATAACGGGTAACTCTCCCCCGTGCCGCGCACAGACCGACTAATCGCTAAGATTCGTTGACAACGATTTTCATAATCGATCCTTATTGATCTTATGGGTTAGTTGTTGCAGCTCTAATACTGAGTAATATTTAAATAGAGATAGAGCTGATAAAATCTCAAAGACCGTCTATGTTCTCCTGACATGTGGCTGACGTATTTAAATCATGGAAGATTAATTTCCCCTGCATGTCTCACTAGCTTGCTAGTTATTCCACCAATACAAAATGGCACCACTTCGGTAAGAATGCACAGATTTAACAAATTAGCCAATTAAGTCAGGTTTTACCCCATTTTACTGGCAATAACATGTATCCTTGAGTTTGATCTACTTGATTAAACGGCTGGGTTTTTTTCAAGGGTTTTTTTCTTTAAGGTTTATTTGTTTCCTCTAATCACCTGGACACTGCTCGGCCCTTAATCGACTGGCTTTTTACTATTTTTTCAACTCCCTGATCAGTTAACTGGATTTTCACCAAGTAGATTTTTTTTTTTTTTTAAACCCCCACAAACAACTGTTATCTTAGCTCGCTGATCTATATCGAACGCTTATTCCAAGCACTGATGCTGTTCGTGATGGCTCACTCCGATCTCCTCTATCAGAAGGTCAGCTATTGATATAACAGTGTAAGAAAGAGCTCATAAATCACACACTCTATCTGGCACAACTTCAGCCACCTTGGCCCTAACTCATACACTCTTGCACACACACGCACCCTCGTATACGTGAGGTGGCATTTAAATTGTGGCCTTTTCAGGCACACGGGCAGTGGGGGTTTTTGCAGATTAAATGTGCTCATTTGTCTTTAGCGTCACTGTGACGAAATGCCATGTTGTTTTCATCTTGATTGGGCAAACGAGGGACTTCCTTTCTATGTGAGTGGAAAACCGCAATTTGGCCGTGGCTAGTGATTCTGTCTGACTTATTCGCTGAAGGTGTTGTTGGTGTAATTAGTCTGAGTAAACAGTGACTAAGTGGTGTGTGTGTGTTGGGGAGAGTGTTTGGATTAGACACCAAGCATTGCAGTTGCCATGGTCGCCTGACATAATCTGAGCCCATTTGTCATTTTAGGAAGCTGTCAGTGTGTAAACATTATTGTGTGTGTGTGTGTGTGTGTGTGTGTTTAACCATTGGCAAGCTCAATGACTGGAGATAATGTGGTCATTAAAACAAAGTCCCCTGCTCCCCTGTTGGACACTGGCTTTAATATGGTACTGGTACTAATATGGTATTTAATGAGGTACTGTTTGTCTTTACAATGTGTGTGTGTGCTCATTGTTTGACTGCTCAGTGATCACAGAGTAGGTGATTGCTCCTTGTGGCAATCTTCATTGTCATTGTGTTTTTGTTATTGCCTGCGATGTGTGTCCTTGATTTAATAGCTTGCTCACGATCCTGTGGTTGTCTTCAGTCGCCTGTTTTATGTGCAAATTGTTTAGTTTAGTGTGTGTATCAGAGAAAGAGCAGTGTAATTCCTTTAGCACGCACACACACACACACACACACACACACACACACAGAGTCTGTGTGTCTATCTTGCTCCTTCACTTTCACCACTGACACTCCATCTCCCACTCTTCAGCCCCCGTATTTTCCTGTCCTCTGCTCCAATCTGACTCTCTCTATACTGTTCTTTAATGCTTTCTGCCATTTGAGGCACTTTCCTCCAACAGAAAACATGAAGCTATTCTTCTAAATCATCCATCATGTTGGCACTATGCTATTTTTAAGGGCTTGACCATATAATGCAGCCAGTTTAACCCAAAGCTGCATTTTCCGCAGAATATTTGGTTCATTTTTTATTCAGTTTTTACTTAAAAATTTTATGCTAGTCTGTATAATGAACGCTTATTACGAACGCAGATTAGCAGACACAGCAGAACAGCAAGCGTTCATGGTGTTGATGATGATGTTTGATCAGTTGATTAATATGACTGCTTGCTATATAGATTTCCATGCTGAAATGAAATGAGGATTGGAGTGGTGCAGGGATGAGTGGAGGGATGGAATTAATTAATTGCATAAGTGGAGAGATGGGTGAAAGTATGAAGTTGCTGATATGATTAAATTAGTTAATAGGATGGATGATAATTGAAAGGATGAGTGGCTTGATGGAGTTAAATAATAGAATGGATGGATGGATGAATGAAATGAATTAATTGGGTGGATTGGTGAGTGCGAAGATGGATGGGTGGACGGACAAGTGGCTGGATGGATGCAGTTATTTGCCAGGCATTATTTGAGAGATGTGTAGATTGGTGAAAGGAATAGGATGGATGGATGAAATGAATTAATAGGCTGGAAGGATGGATAATTAAAAGGATGAGTGGATAGATGGAGTTAAACAATGGGATGGGGTGGTTGTTAGGGTGGATGGATCAATTAATTGAATGGATGGATGAACAGATGGCTGGCTGGATGGAAATAATGAATTGCATAAATGGATAGATGGCTGTATGGGTGTAATTATGAAATTCATTAAGTGATTAATTAATATGATGGATGATAATTAAATGGATGGGTGGATTGATTGAGTTAAATAATAGGATGGATGGATGGATGGATCAAATTAATTAATTGGGTGGATTGGTGGATGGATAGATAGACACGTGGCTGGATGGATGCAATTATTCGCCAAATTCGCCATGTCACACCCCTCTTCATCTCCCTCCACTGGCTTCCTGTACCTGCCCGCATCTTCAAAAAATAACTAAAGACCCACCTCTTCAATGAACACCTAACCAACTCATAATAATAATTTTAAAAATAAATAAATAAATAAAAAATAAAAAAATGCACTTACACCTCTACTCTGCACTTTGCTTCTTCTGGAATTCAATTAATAGATCTCGTATGGTCGCACTACTTGTATTGTTCTCTGCTTGATAACGCTTTGCTTGTATCTTTCTCATTTGTAAGTCGCTTTGGATAAAAGCGTCTGCTAAGTGAATAAATGTAATGTAAATGCAAATTGGAGAGATGGGTATATGGGTGGAATTAATTAATAGGTTGGATGGATGGATAGCTAAAAGAATGGGTGGATTGCTTGAGTTCATTAATAGGATGGGTGGATGAAATTAATGAATAGGGTGGATGGGGAGTGTGCATGGAATTACTTGAATGAATAGATTGATAATTAAATGGATGAGTGAATTGATTGGGTCAATTGGATAACTAATTGGATGGAATTAATGAACTAATTGAATAGATTGATGAACGAAAGAGATGAGCAAATGAATAATTGTAAGTGAATAAATGTGATTGAATGAGCAAATGAACAGACTAATGAATGAATGAGTGAGTGAATGGTTTGTGTTATGGTTTATGAAAGAGTGAGGCAGCAGAGGGGAAATAATCAGACCAGTAAGATTCCGTGAGTCTTTTTGCGCATTATGAAAAAGTCTGAGCTCCGTCTGTCCAACCTCCGTCTAGTTTCTCGGGGAATTATAACTTGTTTGTACCAAAACACGTCTTATCACCATGTTCCTGTCACCGCTATCCCATAGGGGGTGTGCATGTCTCAGCTCTATCTCGTCTTTCTCCGTGTTCCCTCGATACAGGATTTCAGCCCTAAAGACTATGTTGTCTCGCTTATCTCACACTGCGTATTTTAGTGTCCTGGAAATGTCATCCATTTGCAACAGTATATTAAAGAATTATAAGCTGTTGTACATGTTGTTATAAACCCTCCAGCCCTCTTTTTGATTTATCAGCGGGGTGAAAAAAGCACAAGTACAGGAGTCCTGCAAAAGCCCAACGGTCCAAAACATAAAGTATCAACAGAAAACTTTGTTTTGCCGTGACCGTGGCACTGTCCATTGCTGAGTTGAAGAACAACAAATGTGTCGAGAGAAATGGGTGAAGATTGGCCAAGCAATTTAACAGGGGTATGGAGGGTATGGTGGTGAATATTGAATGCAAGGATCCAAAAGCTATGCCAAGGATGTGAAATAGGCTGTAGAGGCAAGGGCAGGCATACAGATTACTAGAACATGTTTATACTGCACTCAGAACGAAAGAAAGAAAGAAATCCTGGATATCGAAAAAAGGCTTATATGGATCACTCTAATTAGCTACTTGTAGCACCGTCTAGTCTTATATGTACACCAAATCTAAGTTTAGAGTAACATATAGTCTTGTGGTAACTTTCACCAAACACATGTTCAAATCTTTCATTCCGATGGCCCCTTTCACACCGGGAAGTTTTTCACCCCAATGCCTGTCAATGGGAGTGTTTACACCCAAGCGTAAAACACGTGGCATCAAAGCGTCACTTTTTTTTTTTTTTTTTTTTTTTTTTTTTACATCGAGGAGTTTTTTTTGTTTGTTTTTTGACGCATCACGTTAAATACTGACCGACCAATGAGATTTGCGCTTTTGTTCACGTGCCCTGAGCCGCTGAAGTTACATAAGGTGGCGCTCGTACAAAAATGAAAAAGAAGAAGAATGCAAGCAAGTAGCAAGTTGAATGTTGAGCTGCTGGTGATAAACGCCACAGCGACTACAAGAGTAAAGAGAGAAAGAAGAGCAAAGAGAGCGCTAAAGAAAGATGATGTTTGTTTTTTTGTTTATATCTTGGCACCTGGACTAAAGAGATTTTCCTCACCCCAGCTGTCTTCGGTCAAACTCCAAATACAGCAATTATTCCACGATGCCGAGTTTGATCAGATCTCTTTTTCTCAGTTTCCTCACCAATCGCCTGTGTCCTACCATCACGTCACCCCACAAACCTCTACAAATGATGAGCGCCACAGCATTAGGTCTTGGCAACAACTGTAGATCTTACCTACACCAAATAACTTTGTTTTTCTTTGTCTCTTCCCTGCAAATATGCAAATGATTATCCGCTGATTGATAGTCCATTGTACAACCCCAATTCCAAAAAAGTTGGGATGCTTTGTAAAATGGAAATTTAAAAAAAGAATGCAGTGATTTGCAAGTCTCATAAACCCATACGTTATTCACAGTAGAACATAGAGTACGTTTACATGGACAACAATATTCTGATATTAACCCGATTAAGACGATACTCTGATTAAGAAACTAGCATGTAAACAGCAATTATTTATTACCTTAATCCGGTTAAAGTCATACTCGAAGTAAACACAAATTGAATTAAGACGTGAAGTATTCCTATTTTAGTCGCATTATCGAAGTGCATTATAGACATGTAAACAGATTAATCACACGTGTGAGAGTTTTCACCGCATTTTGCGACAGGACACGTACACACATGGCAGTGCTCGACCGTTTGACAGCAAACAAGAGAGTACAGCTGCGTCCCAAACCGCGTTCTTGCCTACTACAGTATATAGTAGGAGAAATACATGTATTTCAGCTGTTATATAGACGGTAAGTACACGGTTTGGGACGCAGCCCACGGCTTCAAGCTGTTGTCTATTTGCACGCGTAGCATGACAAATAAACTGCACTTGAAGCGTTCGTAAAATTAAAAATGAAAAC
>NC_030417.2:10036621-10054121 GCF_001660625.3 Ictalurus punctatus
TGCTTCCTTGAACACTAACCTTTGAATTTTAATGACATGGCCTTCGCAATTCATACTTAGTGAAAGTGAGTGACTTGAGGTCTCGACACAAGCGGCATTTATTATTCACATATTGAAATATTTACTGTTGTTTTAATGCATTTGCGTCACTTGAGAGTGTGTGAGGAACGTTCCAGAGGTTACCAGCCCTCTAACCTAGATACAGGCTTACACAGCTCATGTCTGAGACATGTTAAGGTTTTTAAAGTGATGAACTTGACTATAAATACAAATGAATAGGGCTGTGCTGATAGACAACTTTAAATGTTTCTAAAAAAAAAAATGTCAAATATATTTTTTTTAAAAGAGGCATCATTCATTAATACATAAAAATGATAAATTCTTGGCAGATAGAGGAATAAAACACTTGTTTTTCACGTGTTTTTATTGGGAAACTGCTTCCACTATCTCCTTGCAGCAGGCCTTTGGTATGGTCACTTGGGTGAGCAGGCACCCTAGGCGTTATGCATTATATGTATATTGCAGTATTTAAATACAGTATTTCCCCCATCCTGATTTCTTCTGTTCTTGTGTATATCTCACATAAATAGTTTTAGATCTTCAAATGAAATACAACATAAAACAAAGTTTATACATGTGTATATATATTATAAAAGTTGTCCAACACCTATCACCAATGTGACAAACTAATCGCCCCCTTAAACTTAAAGTGCCACCATTAGTAGCAATGACTACAACCAATCGCTTCCGATATCTCAAGGTCAGTCTTTCACTTACTCCTATGCTTTGGATCATTGTCTCGCTGCATAATCCAGTTGCGGTTGAGTTTCAGCTTACGGACTGAAGACCGGACATTCTCCTTTAGGATTTTCTGGTAGAGAGCAGAATTCATGTTTTCCTCTATTATTGCAAGTTGCCCAGGCCCTGAAGCGGCAAGGCATCCCCACAACATCAGACTGCCACCACCATGCTTGACCGTAGGTATGATGATGTTTTTGTGGAATTCGGTGTTTGGTTTACGTCAGATGTAACGGGACCCCTGTCTTCCAAACAGTTCCACTTTCCACTCATCAGTCCACAGAACATTCTCCCAAAATGTTTGAGGATCATCAAGGTGTGTTTCGGCAAAATTCAGACGAGCCTTAATGTTCTTCTGTGTTAGCAGTGGTTTTCACTTCGTCACTCTTCCATGGATGCCATTTTTGCCCAGTGTCTTTCTGATAGTGGAGTCATGAACAGAGACCTTTATTGATGCAGGAGAGGCTTGTAGTTCCTTTGATGTTGTCCTTGGCTCTTTTGCGACTTGGAAGAGTCATTGCTGTGCTCTGAAGGTCAGCCTGGGAATCTTCTGGGAAGGTTCACTACTGTGCTGAGTTTTTTTTTTCCATTTGGAGATAATGGCTCTCACTGTGGTTCTTTGGAATCCAGAGCTTTGTAACCCTTCCCAGACTGATGTATTTCAATAACCTTCTTCCTCATCATTTCTGAAATTTCTTTCAACTTTGGCAGTGTGTTACTGGGTAAGACCTTTGAACCAACTTCATGCTGTTGAAAAAGTTCTATTTAAGTGTTGATTTGATTGAACAGGGTTTGCAGTAATCAGGTCTGGTTGCGTCTAGTTCACCCGAACCCCATTATGAATACAGTTTCATAGATTTGGGGAATCAGTAACTATGGGGGCAGATACATTTTCACACAGGCCCAGATGGTATTGGATAACTTTTTTTGCTTCAATAAATAACATTATCATTTAAAAACTGTATTGTGTGTTTACTCAGGTTTCCTTTGTTTCATCTTAGATTTTGTTTTAATTTCTGAAACAATTTAGTATGAGAGATACACTTAAACACAAGAAATCAGGGTGTGTGTGTGTGCGTGTGGACCTTATTATGGTGATGTCAGGTGTGTGCATCCACCTGGCCTGAGTTCCCGACTTGATATTGTAACTTGAATAACCATCGCACTGCACAGTAATAGGTAAGAAAAGGCCATGTCCATGTTTACTTTGTAATTGCAGTTCACCTTGCAGGCAGCGCAGTGTTGGGGAAATTACTTACCACACCTTTAAAGAACATACCGAGCAAAAATCAGAGAAAGCGGTATTGGTTTGATAAACTGCACGTCTATTAAAATAGTCTAGCAGCTTCAGTGTTGTAAGTTGTTTAATGTCATCCTCTTTGTAAATGTTAGTAATAAAGCAAGCAGATTGTGGTATACTGCAAACTGTGATATTGGGTTGTACGGTTATCTTGCTGTTCCAGCTCCTCGAAGGAAAAATGACCTCTAAAGCGTAAGAGGAAGTGGTAGAACTTCAGCACCGGGTCCCTGGAATATTAATGAGAACTTTTCTGAGCTCTAAAGCCCGGGCCTGACACACACACGCACACACACACACACACGCACATATCTATTCTTTCTTCCCCCCACTTTTTCCTCTTTTCATTGTTCTTTCATCCCAGCTGAGCTGGCCCAGAACAGCAGAAAAGAACGAGCTGCTCTGACCTTAACAAAGACCTCAAGGCTAGAAACACCATGTCAGCACTTTCCACATTAACCCCCAACCCTATATATATATATATATATATATATATATATATATATATATATATATATAATATTTAAACCTGTCTGAACTCCTTATTGTGCTGAAATATTCAAACTGCACGTGCGACAATTAAACATTCTTATACACTACCATTGATAAGTGTGGTGTTAATAGTTTGTATTTTTTATTTATCTTCTACAAACGTAATATACAATACCGAAATGTATTATACGTTTTATTCAAATTTTCAATAGTTTGAGCTAAAGTAATCAGCAGTGGGTTGCTGTGATGTGGTCTGTCCGAAGTGGAATCGATGTACATTTCATCCGTTTACAGTTACGTCGATGAAACAAGACAGTCCACTTAAGTTATTTCAGCTATAAATCAGTCCCTCCAGGATTTTGCAATCGCGGAAATGAGCGCAATTTAAATACGGCAATATTCGGACTAGCTTGCGATTTTTTCAAAATCGCCGCAGATTTTTTTTCGTGTGTTTTTAGGTCCAAGACACGTCCAAGACATCATCACAACGCACGCTCAGTCCAAATCCTTGCCAATTCACATGCATCGAACATGAGTGCAGCTAAAAGGTCTACAAAGATTTACCCACAAACGAAAGGGCGCGCAAAAGAATTTCGTGCAATTGCACTTTCGCCAATTCCAGTTATTTTCCGCCAAAAAAAAAAAAAAACTCGAGCTTTTTTGGCCGCAACAATCTCACAAAAATCCATGATAAACAGTCGTTCCTTAACCAGTCTTTTATTTTATCTTTCCTGAAGTTACATAATGCAGACTTTCCTGTGTTAGAGCACTTAAAGTCCCTGTGAAGTTCCTTGAAACGCACAGCGTTATCCAGTGTGTTGATGTAATTTCTCACTGAAACTGAAAGTCAGGGTGGGACACATAGAATGGCTCCTCCCCATATTTAAATAGCCAATAGCTAAATAGCTTTTAGCTCACCTCACAGCCCAGGCTAAGCCGGACTTTACCGCTAGTACCATGGATGTTTATAATGTCGGGGGCAGGACACTTCAGATTCTAGAGAGCATTTGATTGGATAGGAAATTTCAGAAAAGTTCAGAAAGGTGTCATCGAAACTGTTAATCAGTATCGGCGGTAGATACATGAATGCATACATCTTCACAATGCAAATTTTGTCATTGTTTTGGAGCATGCTAGCTTATAGATAACCTTAAGCCTAACATGTTCATTCTAAAAGCCACAAAACTTTCATTTTGGTTTCATGGGGACTTTGTAACACTAAGATGTAAAGCTGTTTTTTAAAGTACTGACACTGGAGACTCCTTCTAAACATGCTTAAATGAACATCTCACAGAAAATTGAACTGTATCAACAATTACACTTTTTTCCCCCCTCTCAGTCAGTGCGTTTACATGGACAACAATAATCCACTCTTAATCCGATTGAGACCATACTTTGATTAAGAAACTACCATGTAAACAGCCATTTTTAATTACCTTAATCTAATTAAGGTCATACTCGAAGTAAGCAATAATCGAATTAAGACATGTGGAGTACTCCTGTTTTAATCACATTATCGAAGTGTATTACAGACATGTAAACACCTTAATCACATCATGAACGTCATGTGAGATTTTCACCGGAATTTGCGACAGGACACGATCACACACGGCAGTTGTACGTTTTACGGCGAACAAGAGAGTTCGGCTGTGTCCCAAACCGCATACTTGCCTACTATAGGCCTGTAGTGGGGAAAAATACATGTATCTCGGCTACTGTATAAACAGTAAGTATGCAGTTTGGGACGCAGCCCACGGCTTCAAGCAGTTGTTTATTTGCATGTACAGCATGACAAATAATAAACTGCACTTAAAGCGTTCGTTAAAAAAATTAAATAAAAACACCCCAAACTGTATACGGTACCATAACGAAGACGAACTGTATGTCGATACGTGAAATTCTGGAGGGACGGCGTGGCGCGGTGACGTAATGACGCGGGATGTTAATCTAATTATGTTCTAAAACATGTAAAACGGGAACATGACAGGATATTCTAAAAGCGACTCATGTAAACACCTTAATCAGAGTAAGGTCAATAATTAGATTACTGCTGTCCATGTAAACGTAGTCAGTGTTAACTTCCTTGGGCAGTTTGGATTTAGATTTAGGTTTTTGTTGGTTTTTTTTTGTTTTTTTTTGGCCTAGTATCCTACTAAATCTTGGCGCTTCCATGTGTGCCAACAATGTAAATTTTAGATTATAAAGAATATCATCTCCAAATCTTTGAGCTTTGCCTCCTTTTTTTTTTTTGTTTTTTTTTGTTTTTTTTTTGGAGTGTATATTTTCCACCTCCATACGTACATTTTGTAACCAAGACATGCAGACTTCAAAAGGGGAAAATCTCAATTCTCTTTGATTTTTGTCTTGTTGAAGGAAAGCTCTGACTTTTCACTGAACCTGTTTGTCATTTAATATACACACCCACGTGTCCCATAGGAATAAAGCTTGTATTGAGGTGAGAAACATCATAAAATTTTTTTTTTTTGTGGGGGGGGCGGGCAAACTAGACTAGATTGTGGTAGATATCAACATAAAGACTCCATCTTGCACTGGTTGGTTCCTTCCATTGGGCATCTTTTAAAGGTTCCTGAGTAGAACCTGTGTGGAAAGCTAGAACTGTTAAACATCCAGTGACCCGTGAGGAACCCGCTTTTATTATAAAGCGTGTATTTAATTCCCAATCACATGCATTTACACAAAGCTTTAAAGCATCAACAACAAAATAATGAATAATAATCTTGTTTCTAAATAAGATGAGAATTGAGCATAATGAATCGTAACACATTCGTTTCATTTTAATGCCGAGGTCAGACTGTAAAATTGCCTGAATTGTGAGGTTTGAAAGGCTAAACGTTTCCCTGATCTGTGTTTTGAGCACCGAATAAAGGCCAAATTCCATGACTGAATGTCACTTCAGCTGGTCTGACCTCCACACACACACACAAACACACACACGCTTCGACTCAGCATCACATGTACTGTGCATAAAAACCCTGAATCAAAATTCCATGACAGACTGACAGTTCTATTCTGTATGACCTCTGTGCACATACCGTACGCACGCACGCACACACACACACACTCTCACTCGCACACAGACCCGGAATAAAACAAAGCAAAAAAAAGCCTGAACAGCTCACACACACTCCCATTCATAACCAAATGAGTTGCAGCACAGCCCCAGTACGACCTCATTACATTCCAGAAACGAGTTCACACACTCTCAAAGCCCCAAGTCCCACTCCTACTTTGCAATGCTTTATTTCATCCTCAGGAGCTCTCTCTCTCTCACACACACACACACACACGCACACATGCGTGCACACGGGGTAAAGTGGGAGTTAAGTGCAGCCGACAGTCTTGATTTCTCTTTCAGTAGTGCCGTGGCTTCATCCATCTGCGCCCGTGTCCCTCAGCTGTTTACAGGCTGATGAAGAGATTCACTTTTCTTCTCCTCCTCCGCTCCATTCTGCTTGGATGATGGAAAGAAAAAAAAAAAAAAAAAACAGGAGGCCTGTTTATGCCCCAGGAGATCTTCCTGTCCTCACCTTTCTCTCTCTCTGTCTGTTTCTCTCTTGATTACTGACATTTTCTTGCTTCATAGGTTTGCCCCTCAGCGGTTTGGAATATTTGAGAACAAATAGTGTGTGTGTGTGTGTGTGTGTGTGTGCGTATGCGTGTGTCCATCCATATATGTTTTGTGGTATTGTGTCTTGTGTACATTTAAGTACACACAGCATGTTTAACATCTACATGTTTTCAATGACGTTCAAGTGAGGGGACTGCGAGGCCCGTTCCAAACGCTTCAGCTTTTGTTTCTTAATGAAATTCACGGTGGATTTCGAAGCGTCTCTCTCGGATCGTTGTCCTGTCGTGCGACGCCACTCTCTTTCCTGGCTCAGTTTCTTGACCGACTGTGTCACATTTGCTTCCAGATTTTGCTAATCTTTATCTTCCATCTAACAGTGAACAGTCTTCTGTGCCACTGAACTCCAAAGCATAATAAGAGGCTATTATATTGTAACATTTGGAAAGGTTTTCTTTTCATCAAGTGCTGCTCCTTTTTTTTTTTTTTTTTTCCTCTCCAAAAATATTTCTGGTAATTGTGGCCAAAGAGTTCTAAAATGCCTCAGGCTTATCTGGATGTTGTTTTGCATACTGCAAACTTTCGACTTTTGTAATGTGGTTGCAGGTAAGGTTTTCTTTCTGATGACTCTTCCATGCAGATCATGTTTGTGCAAGCAACACTGCCAACTAGAGCTGTGCACTAGCTAATTTACTAGTTTAACTAACACTCTTGTGTAAGGTCTTGCATTAGCTAAACCTTCCTGCTAGTCCTTAGTGTCATTTGGAGATTTTACTTTGTAGACCATTCCATCTGAGAGATTTCCTGGTTTTCCAGATCTTGTCTAGACTTTCATGCTTATTTTTTTGTTTTGTTTGGAAAATGTGAACTGGAAGCACATCGATATCTTTTTATAGCCTCTCATTGCTTTGTACAAGGTTGGAAGAGTCCGAAAATGTATTACGCTCTAGCACCGTCATCAGCTGACGGTTCCTAATCAGATCTGACGTTCTGAAACTTTACAACGGAAAGCCTATCCAAGCATTTGCACATGCCACGGTTACTATTTTTTGTGAATAGTTTGCTGCAGTTGTTGTGTTGGTACGTCTTTCACTTCCAACAACGTTGCATACAACTATATATACATACGTGCGCATAGATTGACCCCATGGCTTTGCTTTTTTTGTGTGCTGATATGCACTGCCATTGTCATGATCACTGGCTTTATATAGACTTATAAGCAGCATATCCGATCAAATCATGTCCAGTCTACTGAATTTACCTTACATGAACTTGAATCAGGTTGTAGAAGCATCTCAAGGATGATCAGTGGAAACAGAATGCACCTGAGCTTAATTTAACTTAACATAGGGCATAACTCTAACATAATTACAGTCAGTACGTTTACATGGACAACAATAATCCAATAATAACCCGATTAAGACCAAGAGTAAAGAGAGAAAGAAGAGCAAAGAGAGCGCTAAAGAAAGATGATGTTTGTTTTTTTGTTTATATCTTGGCACCTGGACTAAAGAGATTTTCCTCACCCCAGCTGTCTTCGGTCAAACTCCAGATACAGCAATTATTCCACGATGCCGAGTTTGATCAGATCTCTTTTTCTCAGTTTCCTCACCAATCGCCTGTGTCCTACCATCACGTCACCCCACAAACCTCTACAAATGATGAGCGCCACAGCATTAGGTCTTGACAACAACTGTAGATCTTACCTACACCAAATAACTTTGTTTTTCTTTGTCTCTTCCCTGCAAATATGCAAATGATTATCCGCTGATTGATAGTCCATTGTACAACCCCAATTCCAAAAAAGTTGGGATGCTTTGTAAAATGGAAATTTAAAAAAAAGAATGCAGTGATTTGCAAGTCTCATAAACCCATACGTTATTCACAGTAGAACATAGAGTACGTTTACATGGACAACAATATTCTGATATTAACCCGATTAAGACGATACTCTGATTAAGAAACTAGCATGTAAACAGCGATTATTTATTACCTTAATCCGGTTAAAGTCATACTCGAAGTAAACACAAATCGAATTAAGACGTGAAGTATTCCTATTTTAGTCGCATTATCGAAGTGCATTATAGACATGTAAACAGATTAATCACACGTGTGAGAGTTTTCACCGCATTTTGCGACAGGACACGTACACACATGGCAGTGCTCGACCGTTTGACGGTAAACAAGAGAGTACAGCTGCGTCCCAAACCGCGTTCTTGCCTACTACAGTATATAGTAGGAGAAATACATGTATTTCAGCTGCTATATAGCTGCTTACATAGACGGTAAGTATGCGGTTGTGGACGCAGCCCACGGCTTCAAGCAGTCGTCTATTTCCACGTATAGCATGACAAATAATTAACTGCACTTGAAGCGTTTGTAAAATTAAAAATAAAAACACCCAAAACTGTATACGGTACCATAACGAAGATGAACTGCATGTTGATACGTGAAATTCTGGAGGGACGTCGGACGGCGTGACACGGGGACGTAATGACGTGTGCGGTTAATCGATTTATGTCCTATAACATGTAAAACGGGAACATGAAAGGAGTATTCTAAAAGCGACTCATGTAAACACCTTAATCACAATATTGTCTTATTCAGAATAAGCTCAATAATTAGATTACTGCTGTCCATGTAAAGATAGTGAGCCTAATAAAACACCAAATGCCATTTGACATTCAGTGACTGGAACAGACGGACCTCTGGCTGTTGGAAATGAACAACTTAAGTGTAAAATCACTTTCAATAGACATTTTTTTTTATTATTTGCTGTTGTTCTTTTTGTTGTATTTGTGTTTGCGTGTGTCAGAGCTGATAGAGAAGGGAGCCACTTGGTAGGGAGGCCATGGAGTGGGTGGATGTTATTAAGTGAAGCATATCAGAACTCATTCAGTCGTGGTATACACACACACACACATACACACACAGATTAGGTGTGGGTGGATGCTTGGAAGCAGCGAGAACGACTCCACTAGTGGAGGAGTTCTTCTCCTCCTGGCTCTTTTTTAGATCGTGAACATGAGACATTATTTTATCGATAAACTATTTTCTTCTGGCTTTATACTGGTGTTGTAGTGAGACTGAAAGAAGCAATGGAGGAGATAAATTAAGAGTAACTCATTCGTTTTGCCCGTTTGTTGACTGTGCTGAGCTGGGCCACTTCCCAGATGAACTAGAGCTATCGAAACGAAACTCGCTGCCCGAGGAATGTCTGATCTCTTATAATATTTCCTGATTCCGAGAGGGAGCAAAATCACATTTATTTTACACGTACATAATATGCAAGCGTTACTTTTGCTGTGACTAAATGACAAAATCTTTTGAGAACCTCCGTTACATAGTCCGTTTGATCTTCCCTACATAGTGAGCATTTACGGTAAAGCAAACAATTGTTTCCGACTCGAACTGGATCGGAGGAGCGAAAACAATCATATGACGTGTTAGAGATGCATACACTCACACTCACTCATGCAGTTATCAGCCAATCATGTGGGAGCAGTACAGAATGGTGCGGAAAAACAAAAATCACATAAGTGAGCGACAGTTCTGTGAGAGGAAACGCTTTGTTGATGAGAGAGCTAAGAAGAGAATGGCCAGACTGGTTCGAGAAGCCAGGAAGGATGTAGCAACTCAAATAAGCACTCTTTACATCCGTGGTGAGCAGAAAAGCATCTCGAACCTTGAGGTGAACGGGCTGCAACTGTAGAAGACCACATCTAGTTCCATTCCTGTCCGCCAAGAACAGGAATCTGAGGCACATGATCAGCCATGTTGGACAGTTGTAGTTTGGAAAAACTTCTCCTGGTCCAGTCTAAGTGAGACTGTATCCACTGTATCCTCAGATTCCTGTTCTACTGTCTGTACTGAGGATGTGTGGATGAAATTACGTAAGCACCACATGTAAAAGGACCTTGACTAAATCATATTTATAAACACGGCCAACTAACAGCATGCATCAGCTATAAAGTAAGCCTGATAATAAGCATTGTGAAGGAGTTCATTTTAAGAAGTGGGCACCCGTCAAAAAAACTGGAAAATTATTTCAAACACACCTATTATGGTTTTGAAACCTGCCTACTTTTGTTTTAGAGGTCTCATACAATGAGAGTATCACAAACTGCTCGTTAAATGATTCGTTCTAAAGGATTCATTCTAAACTCCTCCTTTCAGATAGCATACTTTTGCTCAGATGTCCCAGTCTGTTGTGATTGGTCTAGCACTGTCAGCTTGTGTCGAAAAGGAAACGCCCACTACCATAACGAGTTTCAGCTCCGTCTGTCAGCGAGCAGCCGACGAAGACCAGAGGCGGGGCTTTCTGTTACAAACCTACGTAGTACAGGAAGTAAGTCTGGAATCACTAACGACTCGTTTCAGCTGTTCAGAATCGCTTCCTTCTTTTGGGAGTCAATAACGCCGTTTGTTTTTTGAAACTTTTCAGACTTTTTACATTCACAAACAGCTCTAGAACACATGAAAGGTAATATTTGAAAAACCATAAGAGGTGCACTTTAATGTTTGGTCCCCAGGGACGGTATTTAAAGTCATGGCAGCATACAGTATGTCAAACATGGACAAATGATATTAACAACGTGGAACACGTCATTGTAATTATGAAGCAAAATTGGGATCTATTGGAATACAAAATGTATTACACTTCAAAACATTTTTTCTAAAGGCGTATAAATTCATTTAACAGAGTTGGGGATTTTTCTTGGTCAGTATCAGTAAGTCATCGACACAAGAGACACAACAGTGGGTTAATATTAGCAGCAGGAAAACAACAATTTAAAATAAACAAATATGAAACATTACAATCTGTGATAAAACAACATTGTTTATGTAATATGGATCCATAGTGCTAACGTTCACGCTGTTTGTGGTAATATAAATAATTGTCACATCATCATTCAAATGCATACAAGTGCTAAACATTTAAAGTGATTAAAACATGAACACAACCTTCGGAGGAATTGAACAGCCCTGCTCATTTTCTGTGATCTATTAAAGAAAAAAACATTTTCACCAAACAAATTCAGTGCTTCAAAGAAGGAGGAGGGAAAAAAAAAAGCACAGCACGAGGCACTTTTACAGCGATGTCCATTTACTTCAGTGTCAGTGTATCTTCTTGAGGGAAAAATATTCATGGAGGGAAAAAAAAATAAAGAAAATGTTCACCTGCTGTCAACAGTTTCTGCAAATGAGAAATGCCATTTGGCCCAATTAATTGGTAGGAATTAATTTTCATATTAATCCAGTCTGGGCCAGCGATGAAAGGAAAAGTGTTGGTACACACACACATCTTTGTTTTTCAATCCTTGTAAGGACCTTCCATTGACACAATGATTGCTGTAGCTAATCAATACCATGCTACACTTGAATCGAACCCCAACCGTTACCTCAGGGACCAAAGGGAAATATTTAGGCTTTCTCAAATAAAAGCTGTAAAACCCTTTCTTTAAAAAATAATAATAAACTTCGTTTTATAGAGCACCTTTAAAAGCAGCTTCGCAAAGCACTGTGCACAAAATAAGCAATACACACAGGAAATTTTTTTTTTTTTTTAAATGACAACAATAATAATAAAAAAAACATCAGCAAGCAAATGAGTTTAAAAAAGTATGTTAAGTATTTTTAATGTAATGAGAACTTGTAATGAGAACAAGGTGATTGTAGGGACTTTTAACACTATGCTATTCATTCTTTTTTGGATTCACAAAGGCCTTTACATGTGTGTATACACACACAGTTGTTATTTGCTTGGCGTTTGTAATCTCATAAGTAACTTGATGGAGAGAGGGAGGGAGGGGGAGAGAGAGAGGTAAGGAGGGGGAGCGAGGTAGGGAGGGAGAGAGAGTGGGATAGTGGGAGGGCGAGGGAGGGAGAGAGAGAGGTAGGGAGGGAGAGGGAGGGGGAGCTTAGAAGGGGTGAGAGAGAGGTAGGGAGGGGGAGAGAGAGAGGTAAAGAGGGATAGAGAGAGGTAGGGGGAGGGAGGGGGAGAGAGAGAGGTAAGGAGGGATAGAGAGAGGTAGGAAGGGGGAGGTTAGAAGGGGTGAGAGAGAGAGAGGTAGGGAGGGGGAGAGAGAGAGTTAAGGAGGGATAGAGAGGTAGGGAGAGGGCGGGGGAGATTAGAAGGGGGTAGGGAGGGGGAGGGAGGGGGAGAGAGAGAGGTAAGGAGGGATAGAGAGAGGTAGGAAGGGGGAGGTTAGAAGGGGTGAGAGAGAGAGAGAGGTAGGGAGGGGGAGAGAGAGAGTTAAGGAGGGATAGAGAGGTAGGGAGAGGGCGGGGGAGATTAGAAGGGGGTAGGGAGGGGGAGAGAGAGGGGTAAGGAGGGATAGAGAGAGGTTGGGAGGGGAAGAGAGAGAGAGAGAGGTAAGGAGGGGGAGAGAGAGAGGTAAGGAGGGATAGAGAGAGGTAGGGAGGGGGAGAGAGAGAGGTAAGGAGGGATAGAGAGAGGGAGGGAGGGGGAGAGAGATAGAGGTAAGGAGGGATAGAGAGAGGTAGGGAGGGGGGGAGAGAGAGGTAAAGGGGGATAGAGAGAGGTAGGGAGGGGGAGAGAGAGAGGTAAGGGGGAGAGAGAGGTAAGGGGGGAGAGAGAGGTAGGGAGGGAGAAAGAGTGGGATAGTGGGGGGGAGGGGGGGAGAGAGGGAGGGAAAGAGTGGGAGGTTAGAAGGGGGAGAGATAGGGAGGGAGGGGGAGGTTAGAAGGGGTGAGAGAGGTAGGGAGGGGGAGAGAGAGAGGTAAGGGGATAGGGAGGGAGGGGGAGGTTAGAAGGGGTGAGAGAGAGAGGTAAGGAGGGATAGGGAGGTAGGGAGGGGGAGAGAGAGGTAAGGAGGGATAGAGAGAGGTAGGGAGGGGGAGAGAGAGAGAGGTAAGGGGGGATAGAGAGAGGGAGGGAGGGGGAGAGAGAGAGGTTAGGTGGGTGAGAGAGAGGTAGGGAAGGGGAGAGATGAAGGGAGAGAGAGTGGGATAGTGGGGAGGAAAGAGGTAGGGAGGGGGAGAGAGAGTGGGATGGAGAGGGGGGGAGACCGGGAGGTTAGTTGGGGGCGAGAGAGAGAGGTAAGGAGGATAGAGCAAGGTAGGGAAAGGGAGAGAGTGGGATAGTGGGGGGGGGGAGAGAGGTAGGAGGGGGAGAGCGAGAGGTAGGGGTAGAGAGAGGGAAGCAGGGAGGGGGAGAGAGTGAGGGGTAGAGAGGGGGAAAGGGAAGGAGGCGTAAGGGAGGGGGAGAGAGGGAGGTCAGGAGTGGGGGGAAGAGAGAGGTAGGGAGGGGGAGAGAGGGAGGTCAGGAGGGGGAGACAGGGAGGTGGAGAGAGAGGTAGAGGGGAAAGGGAGGGAGGGTAAGAGAGGGAGGGAGCGAGGTAGGGAGGGGGAGAGAGTGAGGTGGAGAGAGAGGTAGAGAGGGGGGAAGGGAGGGAGAGAGCGAGAAGTAAGGAGGGGGTGAGCGAGAGTTAGGGGTAGAGGGAGAGAGAGGGGAAAGAGAGGGAGGTAAGGGGGGGAGAGAGTAAGGTGGAGAGAGAGGTGGTGGGGAGAGAGCGAGGGGTAGGGAGAGGTAGAGAGGGGGAAAGGGAGGGTGGGGTAAGAGAGGGAGGGTGGGGTAAGAGAGGGAGGGGGCAAGCGAGAGTTAGGGGTAGAGAGAGGGAGTACAAATCAACTTTTTTAAAAAAAGAATTGATAGCAAATGGCTGAAGTGTAAGAGGAATGAAACTGGTTTACAACAATCAACTTCAGAGTCAAGGATGAAAACATAAGAACATTATAGTTCTTGATGCAAAGCTTTACAGACTGTCTCTTCTGCTCTCACCGTATACTCTCTCTCCCTCTCACTTTCTCCCTCCCCCTCTTCTCCGCCCCCCCCTTCTCTCCCCCCCTCTCTTCTCCGCCCCCACTCTCCCCACACCCACCCTCTCCCCACACCCACCCTCTCTCTCCCTTCTCTCTCTCTCAGTTTGAGTATTCAGATGCTTTTTCAGTTGTTTCTGCAAGTGTTCTGCTGTACTTTCGCTCTTTTGCACTTCTCCCCTTTAGCGATCAGATGTTTCCTCAACTGTTAAATTGCGCTCGGGTCGCTCGGAAGGGAAATTAATTACTTCCTCCCTCCTCTTTTCACTTTTTTACCGACACTCCGGAACGTAGAAACCACCAGAGGGGTAGAATACTCTTCTCGCGCTGCATTGTGTGTGTGTGTGTGTGTGCCGGTGCGTGCTTGCGGTGTTGGCTGTTTAATCACTGCTTCTCCTGCATTGATCAGTGTGTCATTTCAGCATGAGGTTCTTCAGGGTCTCAGGTGTGCTGCCATTTCAAATCCATCTCATCAGCGTTCACCGACCCCGCCCTCCCCCTCCACACCAACATACACCACTCCCCCCACATTAGTCTTCTGTTCTTCTTCCATCTATTCATACCACTGCAACACACTGCATACCACAGCTCTGCTGAATGATTGGTTAGAAGATAGTGATTCATTTTCTCTCTCAGCAGCTCTGACAGTTGTTCCGGTTGCAAGGTTTATATTAATGCACTCGTTCTAACACATTGTCATTCCAATAGTGTAATTTCAATAACATCGCACACCGGGACTTGTCTGATGGATACTCTACATAAACGAATAAAAACAAAGCATGCCGTAATTGCTAAAACTGTGAAGTTTTCTGGGAGGAGGTGTTGATTTATTTTTGGTGATGCTAAAAGTTTAGATTTTCCAACACAGGAAAGTTAAAAAAAAAAAAAAAAAATTGTCTAATTAACTTCAAGAACATAATAAGAGAGTCTGATATTATAGTTGTTACAGTGTTAGTGATAACAGTTCACAATATTGAACAGTACATATAAACAAAAAAAATTTATTAAATGTCTTTTTTTATTTTATTTAAAGTGCACCTATTATGGTTTTTCAAATAATACCTTTCATGTAGTGTGTTATAGAGCTGATTGGGAATGTAAAAAGTCTGCAAAGTTTCAAAAATCAAAGCGCACGAAAAGCGGAGTCATTGACTCTCAAAAGAAGGAAGCGATTCTGAACAGCTGAGATGAGTCGTTAGTGATTCCAGGCTTTACTTCCTGTACTAACCTACGTAGGTTTGAAACAAAAAGCCCCGCCTCTGGTCTTCATCAGCTGCTCACTGACAGACGGAGCTGAAATTCGTTACGGTAGTGGGCGTTTCCTTTTCCGACAGACGCTGACATCGGTAGACCAATCACAACAGACTGGGACATCTGACCAATCAGAGCAGATTATGCTCTCTGAAAGAAGGAGTTTAGAATGAATCCTTTAGAATGAATCATTTTACGAGCGTTTTTGACACGGCGGGGTTAGTAATTCTGCAATTTAAATGATGAGCACGTTAAAGTGTTTTTGACATTGGATTCTGTATTGTATGAGACCTTTAAAACAAAATTAGGCACGTTTCAAACCCATAATTGGTGCGCTTTAAATAATTTTTACTCTTGGCAAAGTACAGTGGTATAAGAAGAATACAACATTTCAGGCCATGCTGTTACTGGAAAATAATCAATGCTGGGGTCATAACAGTATCTCTGCTTCCTGTTGGGCCACAGTACACCACTTCACCGTTGATTAGTTTGTTATACCAGCACGCCGTCATGTTTTATCCCTTACATAGTCAACATCGTTCTTCCTTCTTCTTTCTTGGTCCTATGCTGGATTATTTCACTTCCTTTTTGTCCTGTCCCGAAGTCCCTCTCCTCTGGAATGTTTAGCACACGTATCAAAGGGGGCAATACTTTACAATATCAGTGCTCAGATGACACTAACGTCAATACAGTTTAGCGATTATTATCTGGTGTTTTGCTATTAAAGATTATAGCCTACAAATTTGCGCTGTGAGCTAAAGACATAAAAATGTTCACTGCGTTGATGCCTGGCGTGGAGCTATGTTTTGTTCATTTATTTAATTTGATTTTTTTGGTATCTAAATCTAAAATATTTTTGTTAATATGGTAAAAAAAAAAAATGTTGGCAATAAATATTTGAACATTTTTTTCTTTTCTAAAAAAGAAAATGTAATTGACGACCTGTCCAGGCGATTTGTGAGGACAACTATACAGAGAGATCCAATCAGAGCTCAGCTGTGTCATGATGCATTTGCTACACTGATGGTAATTCGCTGACTAAGAGAAAATAATCATGGACGACAGTAGATTGGTTTTGTTTAGTATCGGACTACATTTGCCTGATTAGCTTTATGACTTAACCCTCTTACCCCTTAGTTCCCACAGTATTATGTCCCACAGCCCTATATTCCCCATAGAAACAGCACGCCAACCCTGAGTTCCCAGGCCAAAATTGGCCCCAAAATCAACATTTTCATTTGAACATTTTTAGGCCTTGAAACAACTTATAATAATGTATTTGTGTAATATTACTTTGAAAATGAAGCAGTTCAGTGTTTTTACTCCAATTAGAGCACAATTCTTAACTAGAGAAATGACGGAAAATGCTCGCTAAAATCCTTCTACTCATTTAGAAGTACCATACGAGCATCAGCGTGGTCAATGCCTTTGAATAAATTCAAGTAAATAATAAATAAATAAATGCATTTTATTAAATGCATTAAAGTCAAGTTTCTGGTGATAATCAGACCAGCAGGTAGTGTTTTCACGAATGCACAGAAATGGTCCCGTTATGACTCCAGACCCCTGCAGTGTCAGTCGCACTGGTTGATGCTGAAGATGAAGACGGATCGGGGTCTGAATCAGGAGAGTTTGCGTCTCTATAAGTTTCGGTTTCAACATCGCCTGAACTTCACTGCTGTCACTATCTAGAATCCTCGCTCTCGCCTGTGTAACTGTATGTTTTCTTTTTTTCACTGTTTTAGATGTACCTGTGTTCACTGTAGGTGTAACTTTAACTGGAACACGATTAGCTTTTCGCCTTGGCATTTTTAGTTCACTTCTACTATTACACCAATATTCACGCTTGGATCTTCATCGTAATGCCGGCGTAATAACGTAATCACGTCGTGACGTCATCTAAAAATAATAATTAAATAAGTAAGGAATCATAGCAGAGTGATGCCGGTACACCGGCCTTACGGGGATAACGTTTACACTGTAAAGCCGCTATATCGGCCTTACGGGGATTTGGCATAGACGACCAAGCCGGTATATCGTCCTTACGGGAATAGATCAAAGACGGGCAAGCCGGTTTTTCGGCCATACGGGGTAAGAGGGTTAAGTGAAAATTCAGAATAGCAGCAATCTGATTGCAACCACAAAAAAAGAGAACATGTTTTGCTGCAGTTTTACTTCAGTTCTCAGCCAAGGATCAATCAAAACCACAAAAAATAACAGAGCGAGACTCATCC
>NC_030417.2:10059121-10081621 GCF_001660625.3 Ictalurus punctatus
TTTACGGTCTGTATTCATACTGAATATCAAGATCAAGCAAGCTTTTGCTCTTCTTCTCTACAGGAGGTTTCTGTTCTCCCCGAGCTGCCTCAGTAACGACCTTCTCCCTCCTTTTCAGTTCCTTTAAATTTATTAACTCTCAGATCTGAACTGTAAGGGATTGGATAAAGTGAGAAAATTAAGAAAGTGGCTTAATTAACAGTTTGGTTCACATGCACCATACACAGTACCACACTGATAATAAAGGACAAAGTCCTGCAATGTTTGTAGCAAAGACGAGCACACTCCGCTGGTTGTTAAATAATGGTTTCTTAAATTCAAATCTCTGAATCCATTATTGGGTCGATGCACGGTGGTTTTTTGTTAGGGAATTGTTATGTAAATCTAGTTAATCAGTGTGGAATAGGAATGTTTTAGGGGGGAAAAAGAAAAAAGTAACAACATACAATAACCTTGTTACATAAGTATTGCACACCCCTTAACTAATACTTTATTAAAGCACCATTTGTTTGTAATACAGTACTCAGGCTTTCTAGTTTAGAGTCTAGCAACTTAGACTGATTTGTCTTGCACATCTTGATTGTGCAGTTTATTCAAGTCCTCCTTGCAAAAAATGCTCCAGATCTTTCAGATTGTGAGGGGATCTCCTGTGCACAGCCCTCTTCAAGTCATTCCACAGATTTTTGATAGGATGTAGACCTGGGCTGTGACTGGACCATTCCAAAACATTGATCATCTTCTTCTGAAGCCGTTCCTCTGTTGACTTGGATTTGTGCTTTGGGTTGTTATCTTGCTGGAAGGTGAAATTATTCTTCATCTTCAGCTGTCCAACAGCGGCCTGAAGGTTTTGTGCCGAAATAGATTGGTATTTGGAGCTGTCCATGATTCCCTCTGTTTTGACTAGAACCCCAGTACCAGCTTAAAAGTTTTTAGAAACAAGTCTTTAGAAATTTTTGCACATTTAATAAAAATCAAAAACTGAAATATCTGATTTAATAAGTATTCAGATCGTTCCAATTTTTGGGCTGAACTCCAATCAGCTGGTACTGCTCATCAGCAGGCTAATACCATCCCTATAGTAAAACATGGTGGTGGCAGCATAATGGAGTTGCTTCTCAGGATTATCAGGGTTGCTTCTCAGGAGCATGGATTGAAAGACTGGTCAGAATTGAAGGAAGGATGAGTGTAGCCAAAAACAGAGGGCCTGTTTACACCTGGTCACTTCATGCGTTTTCTCTGATTTGTTAAAACGGTTCCATTTACACTTGGCCACATAATGCGTTTCAGCGAAACGGCTATGGAATCCGATCTTCTATTCCCATGGAACTGAAATGGCAGCCACCGTTATTTTGCTCTATTTGGGTTTGCGAATGCAGTTGAAAAGAAAATGAAAATGCTTACAACACTTGCGCAACAAAAGGCAGCACTTATTATGTGCCAGATTTTCACTGCCGGCAGTACTAAACTTTAAAACCCAGCGAGATACCTAGATGAAAGCTCGGAGTCAAGACTAGAGGGAAAATATAGTGCTGGCTTCTTTTACGGAACAAGACTGGCTATGCGGTTTCCGAATGGGGCGCGGACCTCTGATTATCTTTTATATCAGCACAGTCATTCTGGCGCGGCTAAAGCGAGTGACGTACTTCCGTTTGGGAGGAGAAAAGCGCTGTTTATGTGTGGTTTCAACAACCAGATGCATTTAGACTTGTCCAGTTTCGTCCGGAAAGAGTCCCAGACCACCTCCTGATGTGGTTTTAGCCATCGGATTTAAATCCGTCTCGATTGCGTTTCGGAAAGCCTTTACACCTGGTCTTTTCACAATCGGGTCGCTATCCAATCAGAGAAAAACGCATGAAGTGACCAGGTGCAAACAGGCCCAGAGATGACTAAGAGGGAAAACCTGCTCCACAGAGTGCACTTGACATCAGATTTGGGTGAAGGTTCACCTTTCAGCACAACAACCCAAAGCGTGAAGCCAAACAACACTGGAGCGGCTTTGGGACAAGTCTCTGAATGTCCTTGAGCGGCCCAGCAAAATATATGACTGATCTTCCTTTAAGAATAAGAAAATCCTGATGTGCAAAGCTTGTAGAAACTATCCTAAAATGACTCGAAGCTATAAATCCTTGAAAAAGGTGCTTCTACATAATATTGAATAAAGGGTATGAATGAGAGATTTCAGTTTTGGATTTTTAATAAATTTGAAAAAATTTCCAGAAACATGTTTTCACTTTGTCATTATGAATTATTGAATGTAGACTGATCGTCAAAAAAAAAAAAAAGCACATTTAATCCATTTTAAATGAAATCTATAACACAAAGCTGACGAGGTCTGAATACTTTCTGAAACCACTGTGTGTGTGTGTGTGCGCGTGTATGCGCATGAATGTGAGTGTGACAGATTTTATATTCTCTAATATTTCTCACAGGTTGTAATAACATTTTCTACAAATGAACTTTATTACTAAAATGAAACCTTCCTTTTCCCCCCAAGGAGGTGTACATTTTGCAAGAGCGTATTAAATAAAATAAGCTGAGTAAAATATTAGAAGTGGCAGATAAAGAATGGCGCAATAAGAAGAATATTAAAGACAGGAAACATTTTGATACTTCCCCGTCTAAATGGAGACGGAGACACCCACACGCTAGGCCAGCGTGAACAAAAGGTGAGCGTGCTTTCTGTGAGGATGTCCTCAGTGTGAGATGAGATGCTAGAGAATTGAACAGAATGAAATCAGGGATTCTACCCACCCACTCAAGTTCTGCATCCACATGTCACTGCTTTTAATGGCCTTACTCATGTTTGTGTTTCCATAAACACTTCAAACTTTAACGCTTTTTGCCCCCACTCTACAATCGTGACTCTTTAGCCTGTGCTTCTTTTATGTGATTCAGAACACACAGTCTCTAGAGTAATTGAAATGGAGAGCTGGACCAGATCTCAAACCCAAATGTTGGGGAATAGATCTCGCCTTGTCTTTCCAGTACTTTCAGAGGAGACTGTATCTCAAAAGTGGAAATTTTTTTTTAATCGATTTATTATTTATTTATTTTTACACACAGTACTATAGCATATACACTACTATACACAATGTTTGGACACACTATATTAGCTTTTATATATATATATATATATATATATATAATATATAATATGTGTGTGTGTGTGTGTGTGTATATATATATATATATGTGTGTGTGTATATATATATATATATATGTGTGTGTGTGTATATATATATATATATATATATATATATATATATATATATATATATATATATATATATATATATATATATATATATATATATATATAAAATATTTCTTTTTTTTAATTTTTTTATTTTATTTCATCGTCCAAGAGAAGTTCCAATAAAGTATTATGGTTGAAATTTGTTCCCCAACGAATTCCCCAATGAAAACAACGAATTTATATCCGAGTTTATTTCTGAATAGTTTGTCATTAAACCGTGTTCCCAAACAAGACGTTTTTACTTAGAACATAGGAAAAGCAACGAGAAGCTGGGCCTATTTAAGAAAAGCTCCTCATAAACCCTGTTGAGATTTGCCGAGCTTCACTGGGAATACTGTTTTAAAAAAAAAAACTTATATAAATAATATATATTTATTATACTTATAACAAATAGTTTTGATTTGTTTAACACTTGTCTAGCTTGTACACATCGATTCAAGCAAGGGTTTCTTCATTCTTAACGCTGTTTTAGAATAATGAATGGACATATATCATGCTCACTGTATAATTTAATGTGTATTATTTAATAGTGTTAATGTCATCTTTATTATTCTAAAACGCTAGAGATGAAGAAAACCCTTATGAATACGTGTGCCCATTTTTGACTGGTAGCATATTTGCTTCTTTCAATACAATCCTCTTTTAAAATAATACCTATTGGTGACTTGCATGAAAATCATTGAAAAACTGGATCATTCCATATTTATCGCTGTAGAGATAATTGTAGAGGTAAAATCAACAACCGACAGCCACATTCAAACATTCAGCTCCAGCTTGTGCGTTAATCTTGGTTTATATGAAATGTTCTGGACGTTTCTATGAGACTATACAGGGTGCATGGGATTGGTAGCTCCTAAACCGCTTTCTTCTGGTCATGTATGGAATGAAACACAATGGGGTGTACCGTTGAAGGAAAATAATCAGTGACGGTGTGGTGTGATACAGACCATAGGGTTAGTACAACCTCAACGTTGATTATTTTCCAATAACAACGTGGTGGTGGTGTGTTTTGTGATGGTAAGAAGGTCACGAGCTCCGACACCGTGTTGACGCACCCATCAAACACGAGTTTGCAGTTATGGAGTCTTTTCTTATCTGAGAACATCATGGGAACGGCGTTGAACCCGAACAGCGAGTGTATAACGCGTTCACCTTTCCGTGTCGCACCGTACGATCTCGCGCTCTCTCCGTTATGTCATTTAACAACCCGATTCATAAAAACAGTGATGATTACAATTTGGATTGTTGCATCATGGGTTTAAAGTCTTGAGACTTTTAACAGTTTCTTTTACACACACTCATCCGTTCACACTTTTTTTTTTTTTTTTTTTTTTTGTTTGGTTTGCGCAGACTGGAGTCCGAGGAGAACCCGTGGGTGCGTGTGACCTCAGCCGTGCTCACACACTGCTCTACCGGGTTGAAGGGCGGCGTCGGACAGGAGATTCTCTCCATGTGCCGCTCGCTGTACGCGACCAAGCACAAACCGAATCCTCAGGTATATGGTGTGTGTGTGTGTGTATGTAGCATAGTGTTATAATGTGTGCATGTTACGTCTCTGAGTCACAGCAAAGTGGGAAGTCGGATTAATTCACCATTAGCAGAAAGATACAGAGGACTTTCTGGCAGAATTCTTATTTTACTTTAAAAGTACATGCACGTGTGCATTTTATCCAAAAAAGTTTTTTTCTTTTTGTCTTGCTAGCTTGAAAGTGTAATGTTTCTTAATGTTAAAATTATCTCTCTCTCGCTCTCTCAGTGTATTGGACACATCTCTTCTCTGCTGTTGAAGAGCGGACTCAAACTAGCAGCGTTAAAGCTGATGGCTGAGAGCAAAGACGAGCAGCTTCTTACTCTGACTCTGGATCAAATCAAAAGCATCACCTCGGTAAGTCCTCCTTTGTGTCTTTTTCACCACAATACAGTTAGTTTCTTTGCAGTCAAGGTCTTCTTTACCTAGTTCAGATTGAGATTAAAGCGTAAACTTATTCTCCCAGTCTGTTTTGGTTGCTTCAATGATGTGTGTGTGTAAATTATTATGAGAATAGCCTAGCCATCAGGAAGCACAGTGTTTATGAGCTACATGACCTCTGTGCCTAAGCACCGAGATATTCTGCCTCCTGAAAGACACAGAGAGTTGGAAGGAAATTTGAGCATGGTAGTTGGCGAACAAGGTCCAGAGTCATTATTTTAACTTGACTTGGACGTGCTTATCTTTGACTTGTCAGTGTGTAATAATAATAAGTGACCATATCTGTTCAGCATTGAATAATGTAACCCAACTGACACCACTGCACCTGTCTACATTTTTATTTTATTTTTCTTTAAGGGAGACTGAATCCCTCCGATAAAATTTAAACGAAATCGCAGTACAT
Organism: Ictalurus punctatus; assembly: GCF_001660625.3. Lineage (NCBI taxonomy): Eukaryota > Metazoa > Chordata > Actinopteri > Siluriformes > Ictaluridae > Ictalurus > Ictalurus punctatus. The sequence goes on from NC_030417.2 coordinate 10,064,750, forward strand.
TACTTCTCCAGTCACTCCCTGACGCTACACCCATGGATGAGCTGTTTTTTTGTGGGGTTTTTTAATACTGAGTTACATCTGTCCAGGTGTGCAAACTAGTCATATGTTAAGGACTAAAACACAGGGGAGCACGGTGGCTTAGGCCCTGTTTACACTAGTGCATTTTTAAAACGAAAACGATCCTCATCTACACTGGCGTTTCCGCTGCGTTTCAGAAAAGATCTCTGGTCCACGCTACACGACCGAATACGCACGTCACATGACCGTTCATGCACACTGGGTATGCGCATTAAAGTGTAAACAGGAAGTTGGTTGCGAGTCACCGGCAGGCACAACAAACCGGCGTTCCATGTAGGGTTTACGCCGCTTGAAACGAGATTTGTTGCTGATTGCTCTAATCGTAGCTCGGCTCTTGCGCATGTAGGCAGCTGCAGTATTATAACTTATATTAAAGATATACATATTATAGAATTTAACTGCACAATGGATGCTAAGAATGACGACAAAGCCAGCAAAGCTTGTGGTTCAGTCTCATTGTTGTTGTGTATATGATCACTGTAGCGTAATGGTCATATGGTAGGGGCTTGAAGAATCAGGGCAGGATACGCAGTGATCCAGAAGTCCCAATAACGAGCGAATGTGGGCGAAGCCACGCCTTCGTTTTCAAAAGTCTTCGTTTCGATCTGTTTCTACTGAAACACGATCCCGGAGTTTTCAAACCAAAACAGGGTTTTCGGCATTTCCAAAATTCTCTGTTTACAAGCATTGAAAACGCCGGAGTAGTGTAGACGACATGCGTAACCGTAGCGAAAGTTATGCGTTTTAAAACGAAAACACACTTGTGTAATCAAGGCATTAATGGTTAGCGTTGTTGCCTCACACCTCCGGGTTTCGAATCCCGCCTCTCACCCTGTGTTCATGGAGCTTGCATGTTCTCCCTGTACTTCGGGGGTTTCCTCTAGGTATTTCGATTTCCTCCCTTAGTCTAAAGACACGCGCTGTAGGTTGGCATTTCCAAATTGTCCGTAGTGTGTGAATGTGTGTGCGATTGTGCCTTCCGATGTTTTGGTACCCTGTCCAGGTTGTCCCCCACCTTGTCCCCTGAGTCCCCTGAGATAGGCTCCAGTGTAGGATACTCCGCGACTCTGTAGGATAAGCGGTACAGAAAATGGATGGATGGCGTAAAACACATCTGGACGTGCTGTGATGTGAAAATAATCAACGAAAAAGACATTTCGAAATTGAAATAGACTTTTTTTAAAAATGAAACATACTTTTTTTTAATAGTTGCATTTAATGTTGTGAAACCCTTGCACTATAGCAACTATAAAACGTCGCTCCATCACCAGCCCTTTTTTTTTTTTTTAATTCAGCTTTGTCATGTTACTGAGAAAGCGCAATGCCCTACACTGTCACGAAACTTAAATTGAAGAAAAGCTTCAGCTCCAGCTGTTACAAAACTCTGGAGACTCCTCACGTCAATGCTCCGTAAATGTCTTTCCCACAGAAAACTGCACCGTGTTTGGTTTTTAAACCTTTCCTGTGGAGAGCCAACCATACAAGTCCCTGTGTTACTTGATCTTGTAGAAACGTATTACAGTGAGTGCTTTAATTAAAAATAAATAAACGTACTGTACAGTCGGAGCTACTTTCAGAAGTGCTGTCATAGAAAATGAATCAACAATCGGAATCAAGGAATGAACAAAAACGTCGGATGACGTGACTAAAAGTACCAGTCTATAAACCTACACACAGTGTGATGCACTGCTCAGCATGCTTGTATCCTCCTCACGCAAGCAGCTCGGCATTACAGGTTAGTGTGTAGGAACTTGTGCAGGGCTCGTGGTATCGTCCTGAGATCAGATAAAAGCCGAGAGTGAAACAGTAGCTCTAAAGCTCTCCATCCTTTCTCTAAAAGTAAGCCAGATAAAAGCTAGTAGAGGCCTGGCATAATTTCAAGCCTGCAGCTGGAATAATGATTCGCTTAATCCACACCCGTGAGTCTCCTCAGACTTTATTTGAAGCAGCGCTGTCTTGCACGCTCGTTGGAAACGGGGTTAATCTCTGACTCTCGAGGTCACAGCAGGGGGAGGTGGGGGCGGATGTTATCAGAAAGTAGTACACTTAAGTTCTCGGATGGAGCGATGGACCCGATGCTGGTGTGTGTTGGAGTGTGTATCGCATATCGCACTCTGTGTATCTGTAAGTGAATGTGAATAAATCGGGCTTTGTGTGCACTCTGAGCTGCTCTTTGGGGTGCATGAGTGAAGTGCACACACCCAAACCCCTGTTTTCGTTCATTTAATGTTGATTTTGCGTTAGATTTTTTTGCAGCACAACGACTTTTAAAAACCTGTGACATTTATCTAATGCCAGCATCAATCATAGTTGCACACAAAAAAAGATTTAAACAGGGCAGTATGGTCTTATCCATTAGCTTTGCAGGTAAAATCATCACTGTTAGCTCTTATTTAGCATAAAGCTTGTCTCTTAACTCTTGTCTTGTAAAATGACTAGGTGTGGTGTTATAGGAAAACAATCAGTGACAGGGCAGTGTGGAGTCACTGTTACCACCCCAAAGTTGATTATTTTCCAATAACATCATGTCCCAAGGTGCTTCCTCACCAGCCTCTCCTTTATATCCTCTTTATCGAAGCGATAAAAGACAAACGTCGCCATGATACTAAGAAACCAGAAAGTGTGAAGTCTGTCCCGAAGACTTCCCCATAGAGGAAGCCTGAGCAGTTCAAAGCACCGACACTGGAGACTCCTTCCAAAAATGTTAAATAAACATCTCCTTACAGAAAACGTCACTGTATCTGTTATTATACGTTAATGACAGCAGATTTTTGAATTTGTTTATTATTACGTCGTGTGTCCATCATATAAGAATGAGCTGTTACTATAGAAACGATAATGTGTTGGAGTAAGCACATTAATTGTATAAAAGTATATCATTTTAATTACAGAAATCAACACCTTCAAGAATTCAGCAGGGTCGTGGTATTAAAAAAAAAAAAAAACACAGTTGGTTGGGAAGATTGATTATTTATTTAACTAACTATCAAAAGCAGCCATCTTGCTACTAGCTGAACGACATGACACAGATGCAATAATGGTGAGTGTAATCAATTATCTTTGCTAGGCAACAGAAGATGGAGTAACATGTTTACATTCCAAAATGCTTAGCTAAAATACATGGAAAACAATGTTATTTGATTATATAATCTTCCTGGTCATACTTGCTAGTGCTAGCTTGTTCCACATATAGTACTGCTAATAATGTTCATGAATCCAGTCCATGATGAGTGAAAAAGAAACTTGATAGATATTTTTAGACTAGCTCTTGAAAGCTCCTGTGTATTTGTCCAGGTCCATGTTTTGGTTGCCCAGGAACCTTTAATGTGCTCATCATTTAAACTGCAGCATTACCTATCCCCCCCTCATCCCCCATCACCGTGTCACGACTGACTCGTTAAATGATTCATTTTAAATGATTCATTCTAAGCTCTTCCTTTCCGAGAGCATACTCTTCTCTGATTGGTCAGATGTCCTAATCTGTTGTGATTGGTGTAGCGCTGTCAGCACGTGTCGAAAAGGAAGCGCCCACTAACGTATTGAGTTCCAGCAACGTCTGAAAAAATTTAAGGCGGACCAGAGGCGGGGCTTTTTGTTACAAACCTACATAGGTTAGTACAGGAAGTAAGTCTGGAATCACTAATGACTCGTTTCAGTTGTTCAGAATCGGTTCCTTCTTTTGGGAGTCAATAACTCCGTTTGTTTTTGAAACTTTGCATACTTTTTACATTCACAAACAGCTCTATAACATTCTATATGAAAGGTAATATTTGAAAAACCATAATAGATGCACATTAACATGCCAGCATAAGGACATTCTCCACGGCGTGTGGTATCAGGTGGGAAAATCAGCAGCTCGGTGCTTGTTTTTCTTAATCGTTCTATCAAAACAGACATATTAGTCCACATGGTTGGATGCTTGACATTCTCAAAAGCAAGATCAGCAATGTGTCTGTACCAGGGTATCTGATGTTCACTCTTCCAGAGCCGCTCCTAATGAGCTTGTGCCTTTTAGCCGCAACTTTGCCTTTCGAAATCTCAATAAACATTGCGTTATTTTCCCTGATAAGCTTATTTTTCATTACAGTCATTTCTTTTTTAATTAATGCAAGTAAATTAAAAAAAAAAAAAAAACTCAGTGATTACAAAATGTATTGTTATATTTCGAAGTACAAGGATGTCATTTTTGTTGCTGAGGATGATTTGTACGTGCATGGCGAAGCCGTATGCTTGAAGAGTCGTGTATAACATGGTATTAGAAATGCCCGATGTGATGGGAAGAGGACAGAACACTCATAAAAAGTAAATTAGCTTCAGTCAAAAGTGATTAATGAGTCATAGTAGAGTGAGATGAGCAGCCGATCAGTATGCTGTAGAGCACATGTGTATGTTGTCCCAGGAGATGAGATGAGAGCTGAGTGCTAACGATGAATGCGGAGGCAGCCAGAAACACCCTCATATGTCAACTTCATTTCCCCTCTGCAGTGGCGACGCTGTCTGTCCTGTCTCTCTCTCTCTCTCTCTCTCTCTCTCTCTCTCTCACGTTTGCTCTTTCTCTGGGTATGGGTCTGTGTAAAGATGACAGTCCTCATCTGTTTATACCGGGCCTACACCCCCCCCCCCAGCTCTCTCTCTGTCTTTCCCACAGCGTTACTGGCCACTAGTGCAAAAACATCATTGCCATGACAAACTATTATTAAAGATTATAAGAAATGTCAGCTTTAATTACATAAATATTCTGTCTGAACTCCAACATCATACAGGAGTCTGTGTCTATACACTCACCGTCCACTTTAATCACCGTCCACACTTGTACACTTGCTCATTAATGCAGATCTCTAATCAGCCAATCGTGTGGCAGCAGTGCATTTTGTAAAATCATACAGATACAGGTCAAGCGCTTCAGTTAATGTTCACATCAGACATCAAAATGTGATCTCTGTAACTTTAACCGTGGCATGGTTGTTGGTGCTAGATGGGCTGGTTTGAGTATTTCAGAAACTGCTGATCTCCTGGGAATTTCACACACAGCAGTCTCAGTATGGTGAGACACTTCAGAGGAGAATGACCAGACTGATCTGAGCTGATCGGCCGAAGGCTACAGTGTCTCAAATGACAACAGTTTGCAACTGTGATGAGTAGAAAAGCATGGAGAACGCCATCAAAATCGTTTGCAGATTGCAGCAATTGGTCCATTTGGTCACCGCTCAGTTGTATAAATTAGATAAATGTAAGTCGGTCTGGTTAAGCACGTCTGCCAGATGCCATGAATGTAAGTGTACTGCTGACCTCAAAGATCCAGACAACCACCCCTTTATCAAACTGTAATCTCAGAAGTGCCATAGGCCCATCACGTCCCAATCCAGTGGATATTTATCCACTCCAGCCCATAACAACTCCTTGCCTCTACCTCAAATAATTGTTTTGCATGCATTGCAGTTTGTGTGTACTGAACACATCTTCATTGCACCGTCTCTTGTCTGGAGTGCTGTCTAATACTGGCACTGTCATTTTATTGTTCTGTTCTATTCTATCATTATTCTACTCAGAAGTGAATTTTGACCATGCTTGTTTCTGAAGTACCACTGCTGTTTCTTCTCTCTCTTTCTCTCTCTCTCTCTCTCTCTCTCTCGCTCTCTCTCTCAAGAGACACACTTTTATCCATGTCTATGTGCAGGCGGTATGCACTGAGTAGTTGTATGTCCGTCACTGTGGCACGGTGGCTTTCTTACTTTTTCCTCTCTCTCTCTCTCTCTCTCTCTTTCTTTGTCTCTCACACACCTCTGTGAAGACAGAAGAAACCAGATGTCCTTAGTCCTACAGGAACCATCTGTCAAAGATGAACAGGCTTGGAGGCAAATGCGGGGTTCAGTTTATTGAACCAACCAGGGCATACGAACCAAAAGGCCAAAGCAGTGATTAAAGCCAGAAGGCAGGCAGAGGGGCAAGCTGCGACTAGGCACAGGCAGAAACTACAAGAGTAGCAATGTCACTGGCAAGTGCAGGAGTGAGACTTTGTGAAGATGAGGTTATTTAAGGAGTGCGTGCGATCGTGAACACGTGCCTGGGGATGTGCTATTTGTGAGTGTTGTGATCGGTCATGTAATGTGGTTTGTAGCTCGCTGGCTGGGGATTGTGGGAAATGAAGTTTGTGATTTCAGAAGAGGATGGTGGGAATGTAAACATGTCCAAATGAGGGAAGAATAGTGTTTGGCTGGCTAGTATAGCTCTAGAGACTATACCATCTAAACCAAGGTGCATTGAAACGGTTCTCATGGCTCATGGATATTCCCAACACCTTACTAGGACATTTTTTATGTTTTCATTTATTATCATTTGTATCTTACAGCAGGTAGCTGGTCTTAGTAAACAATCACTTGGATGAAGACATAATTGCGAATCAATAAGGTTTCACACAAGCCGAATAATGAAAAGTTGTGTTTACGGTAGTTCGCATTTGTTGTTTGTCATGTTGGTTTGTTTAGAAACAATACTACAGACTTAATACAATATAACAATACTCAATACTAGAGACAATTAGACACTTAAGCGTTAACATGCTGTAAAGTTATTAGTCTCATTTAGTTGGATTGCAGTCTACCATTCAGGAATGCATTCACCTCACCTTTCCATAGAAACCATAACGAAACTTGTCTATTGTAGATGCAGTTTTTCCCCCACCTGTATGCTGAATGTCCATTTCCCTTTTCCACATCTTGCCATCAGGCGGCTGTGGCTCAGGTGGTAGAGCGGGTTGTCCATTAATCGTAGGGTTGGTGGTTCGATGCCCGGCCCACATGACTCCACATGCCGAAGTGTCCTTGGGCAAGACACTGAACCCCAAGTTGCTCCCGATGGCAAGTTAACGCCTTGCATGGCAGCTCTGCTACCACTGGTGTGTGAATGGGTGAATGAGTTACAGTGTAAAGCGCTTTGGATAAAAGCGCTATATAAGTGCAGACCATTTACCATTTATCTCACTTCCCCAAACTGTGGACTGCTTCTGAGTGTGAACCAGCCAATCCTAACCACCTACTGCATGAATTATTACATTTACATTCAAAAAATGTTTTTTTTTTTTGTTGTTTTTTTATGCATTTTTATTACATGAATCAGTTCAAGTAATAAAAATATACATAAATATTTTTGGAAAAAAATGCTGATGTGCAATTGTGGAAAGTATCATATCATCAAAAATAGCACAAAATGTATGAGATTTCATTCCATTTACTACATTTTCCAGATTATAAATTGCATAAGAGTTTTTTTTTTTTTTTTGGGGGGGGGGGGGGGTGTTTGCCACCTAGTCAGCATGTAAATGCTATATCTTCTAGAAAGGAATTAAAGTATGTGAATGCATTTACTCACTCAGAATACATACTGTAGGAAAATTACATCTAAACATCTTTTTCATTGTTTCTCTTGAATTCTTAATTCTTTCTCTTGAAATATAACATTTAGAAAATAAGGTGCAAACTGTCTAAAATTACAAAAAAAAAAAATCATACTTTGAATGTGAAATTTTTTTTATATTCTGTTAGTCGCCTAATTTTTTTTTTTTTTTTTTTGCTACTGTATGTAGGCCTGTTTCAATTCATGAATGCACGTACCACAGTTCCATTATTGCACGTTGTTGCCATATGGCAACAACTACATTTTACCATTTAAATGAATACTCAAAATATATAAACTTGTTTAAATGACAGAAATAAATGTTAAGTCATCTGAGATAGTGTTTAAATTTTTATCTTCTGAGTAGTTTTGCCTAAATAGTGAAAACTAATCATATTTTGAGATTGTACCGATGATGTACCATGCCATATAATTGTGACATGGCGATTTTTTGTTAAGAGGTGGCATTTAGCAGAAAACATGTAGAGGAGCTCCATGCAAGTCTTTTCCCTTGAGTTTCCTGAGCACATCCCCATGCGTGTGTTTGATCAGTCATTCGGTCAGTCAGTCAAGCAGCATGTTGGTAAGTAAGTAAAAATACGTTTTCCATGTAGATCAGCTCAGCAAAAGTGTCATCATTCATATGCATTTAGTATTCAGTAATAATGATACAGCACCAATCTATTGATCTGCATTATCACTGCTTTATTTCAGCTTCCATCTTCCTGGCATCTGTCTGTTATGCTGATGTGGGCAATAAATACGGCCCTTCTAGCTGATGCTGTGCCTGATACAATTAATCAACCTGCTCAGATTTTCAATTTTTCTGTATATTTGGGCCAAGATATACGCGTCGTAACATCATCACAACGCGCATTCAGCTAAAGCCCGCCTCGAGTCGCGTTTGTCAAACGTGAGTACAGCTAAAAAGTCTTTCTTACCAACAAATATCACTGTCAAAGACCGTGCAAAACAATTCTGTGCAATTGCAATTTCGCCAATTCAAGTAGATTTCTCCCCAAAAAAAAAAAACCCCACCAAAAAAGTATAAAAACGAAAATCCGCGGCAAAATCGAGCATTTTTAGCCAAAACAATCACAAAAAAAATCCCATACAGACTTTTAGAGGAACAGCTTTACCTCAGGCTTTTACAAAGCACTGACCTCGGATACTCTTTCTATAAATATTAAATAAACATCTCAGTACAGAAAGCTACTACCGCGTTGTGTTCGCCACAAGAGACGAGAAAGTACATCTCGATGACTCACTCAGGAACATACACTCAATACACACCACATACACAATTCAGGACTTTCGTCTGTGAAGGTCTCCCACTGTCTCCTTCTGTCTTCTTCCTCCTTCAATATCACTATAATCTTTGTCATTGGCAGTCTCACTGTCTCCCTGTCACTCTCTATCTCGCTATCCCCATGTCCCTCTCAGTTTATCTATGTGCCTCGCTCTGTCAGTCTCTCTGTCTCTTGTACTCTGTGTCCGTCTCTGCTTGTTTTGATCGTGATTAGTCCTCTACCGTTCCTCTGTGTGGACGCCTGCATGCGTGTATATCAATGTGCGTGCATGTGTTTTTCATTTTGCTCCTCCCTGCGCTTTCTCTCTCTCTCTCTCTCTCTCTCTCTCTCTCTCTCTCTCTCTCTCTCTCTCTCTCTCTCTTTTCCCGTTGCTCTGCTGCAGTTGTTTGCATTAATGAAATCACAGACCGGTACCCGGCCGCGACCAGGCCGAAAGAGCTTTATGATTTAATGATAAAAGAAAGGCGTGCATACATCATTTATGAGTCACCAAGCGCTTTGTCACTGCAAATCTGCGCCGCACTGGAACCAAGCCGTTGCATCTGATGCATTTTTAATGGGCCCATTCCCGCATTACACACACACACACACACACACACACGCATACATATATCAGCAGATATTACTGATCATTAAGCGGATTTGTAAATAGGCGGCAGTAACGAGGCCAGCTGTTTTGTCGGCATGTGGGCGTGCGACAGAGGGAACCGGAAGGTACATATTTGTAAACTCAGATGCACCGCACTCTTACACGCATTCAAGCTTAGTGATGCTCGTAATAGACACGATCATGCTTGTGCATATGTATATACAAGCACTTTTTGATGTACACGCCTAAATCACCACGCAAGACCCCGAATCGTGGATCAGTGCAGGTCCCTTTTCTAACATAACTTCCTGGAATATTTTCCGTATGAAATAACTTCAGCACCAGGACCTACAATCATGCCGGAGCACCACGTTTCACATTCATGTGTAATTTGTCTGGATAAGGTTCATCGCTGAATGAATATACACAATACCCTTTTTCAGCTGTCTGATCGGTTCCACTGCTGCTTCTCAGTAGTCACAGCTGTCCAAACGCCGACTTTTATACGTTATTGCGCTTTGTGATGTGCGTCACGCTGGCCCTCAGCAAACGGTGAAGGATGATGGATCAGCTCAGATGTTCACACACAAACTTTATCCTGCCTTATCAGGCAGAGTGGCAGACTGTGAAAGCAAGAGACAGATTACCTCCAACTGAGCACAGTACACAACGAAAGATCCTGCAAGTTTATAAATGTCCTTATCGCAGTTGCTCCTCTGAACCAAGGTCAAATCCTCCAGCTTGGGTTTAGTTCTGCAGGTCGTATACAGTTGTACACAGTGGACTTTGAATTCTACTTTTTGTCGTGTTGTGAAATGTCGTAGCCCTCCCACACAGTTTGTGTCTCTTTTTTTATTTTACTTCATAACACCAGTCGTCGGAGTGTGGTGGGAACACAAAAAGAGGAACGTCTCTAGGTGGAGTTCTTCAGCAGGTTCAAAGAAAACATCAGAACCTCTTGATGACTTGAGAGGATTCTAAAATTGTTTTTGGAGTTAAATCAGTGAATCACAGAGCTTGGGATCAGTCAGGCCACTGGTGATGATGATGATGGCGAGTATGTTGATGACTATGATGATGACACTGATTAAGATAACCGCGATGATGGCTATGACAGCAATGGGTTGACGAGGATGATGATGACGATGGTGATGATGAAAATTATGATGATGACAACAATGATGTTGAGGATGACAGTGATGACAAATATGATGACGATGATGATGACACTGACGATAACAGCAATGGGATGACTACGATGGTGATGACAATTATGATAATTATGATGATGCAAATGATGGTGACGATGTGATGACGATTATGAGGACGACTGTGTTGATGAGGATGACGACGATGGTGATGATGACGTCGATGATGATGGCGACAACGATGATGACTATGATGATGGCACAGATGATGATAACAGCGATGATGACGATGACTGCAGTGGGATGACGAGGATGATGACATTGACGATGACTGCAATGGGATGATGAGGATTTTGACACTAATGACAATAACAGCAATGACGATGACTGCAATGATGTCACCATGTTGCATGGTGATGATGAAGACGACAATGATGACGATGACTGCAATGGGATGACGACGATAGTGATGACGATGACTGCAATGGGATGACGACGATAGTGATAGTGATGACGATGACTGCAATGGCATGACGACGATGGTGATGATGACTATGACGAGGATTATGAAAATTATGATGCCGTGATGATGACGATGATAATGGTGAGGCTGGCGACACTGATGGTAACGTTGAAGACGACGACGATGATGATGACGATGATGATGTGACGAAGATAATGACGATGATGAGGATGACAGTGATGTTGACGACGATGATGGTGATGATGATGATGACGTGATGATGATGATAATGATGACAATTATGATGATGATGACACTGATGATAACGGCAATGACAACAATGACGGTGACTGCATTAGGATGATGAGGATGATGACATTGATGATGATGACCAGGATGATGATGATGGTGATTACAATTATGTTGATGATGACATGATGATGACGACAACGATGATGATGGTGCTGACGACAATGATGTCAACGATGGTGATGATGATGACTTCGATGATCCCGATGATGGTGATGACAACGATGATGACAATGACGATCGCCCCATGACGACAATGATGTCAGTAACGATGACGATGACAGTGATGATGACAACGATGTTCGATGATGATGATAATGACGATGATGTGTATGTTTAAGGGGAGGTTATTTGTGGTAATGTTCATGCTTCTGAAGGTGCCTTAGATCTCATCTTGTTCCTTCATATACTGCACTTCTCCGTTCCTTACATGAGAGTAGCAAAGTGATGAGAAGTTGTTCTGCTATCTGTATGCATTTTTCTTCAGTTCTCTCTATCTCTCGTTCGCGCGCTCTCTCACAAACACACACACGCACACTCATTCTCATTCCGCTCTGGCTGCCTTGCTAGCCTGCACTCTCCCACTCATCTCGCTACTCATCTCTCATTTTTGTGCTGCCTTTCGTATTGTAACAGCTCTGTGCTTCAACTGCACAGAAAAACACTGCCTGATAAAGCCATGTTGATTGTGTGTGTGTGTGTGTGCGTGAGTGTGTGCATATTCATTCTCACCATGCCGCAGCTAACATTTCTTTCACATTTAAATAAGGCAGGAAGCCTGATAATGTGGCTTGACCAGGGCTCAAAGGCAGGAATGATGTTCCTGTCTCTCATCTCTTTCTGGAATAAAGGTGACGGAGCAGAAATATCACTATGAAAAATGGAGGAATGGAAATTATCGGTCAAGCAAGACATCTTTTTATTATCACCACTCATTTTAGTTGTATAATAGCTATATATTCCACCCCCCACCCCCACCCCCTCTCTCTTTCTCTCTGACCGTAAAGCGAAGTGGTCTGTGTGCGTCGCCAATCTCTCTTCACAGTTCAGTAATCGACCTTTTAGCGCCAACACTTCATGTTCTCCATATTCACCATATTTCTCTGCTACCTCTATCCATCACTATCCTCTTATCTCATTTTTGTCTTAAAATGGTCTCATAGACTCATGCTGTCAATCTATAATGGTTCAGGGTTTGCAAAATAAATAGGTAGACATTTCAGAAAAAAAATAACAACTAGTGTACTGTGCATTCAACACCTGATGATCACAGTTAAAAGTATGGAGAAAACACTTGGGGGAGGGGGGGGGCCTGACTATTATTGATCATATTCGTAACTTCACTGCAGATTGACTCCTGGTTCTACATGTCAGTTTTGTGATTATTGGGGCAAAAATGCCTGATAATTTTTTTTTTTTTTTTTTTTTTTTTTTTACAAATTTGCGATGCAACTTGGGGAGATTTTCATCCATCTCCATGCATCTTCTATACTGCTTTATCCTTTCCTGGAGCCTTTCCCAGGGAGCATGGGGCACAAGGCGGGGTACACCCTGGACAGGGTGCCAATCCATCGCAGGGCACAATCACACACACACTCACACACCCATTCATACACTACAGACACTTTGGACATGCCAATCAGCCTACCATGCATGTCTTTGGACTGGGTGAGGAAACCGGAGCGCCCGGAGGAAACCCCCGCAGCACAGGGAGAACATGCAAACTCCGCACACGCGGGAATCGAACCTCCAACCCTGGAGGTGTGAGGCGAACGTGCTAAACACTAAGCCACCGTGTGTTGGGGAGATTTTGTGGGGGGTGTTTTGTTTTGTGTTTTTTTTTGTTTTTGTTTTTTTTGCAGAAAACTACTTAACTTCATACACACATGTCATGTCAACTTCATACACACCGCATAATCGCAATTGCACAAAATTGTTTTGCACGGTCTTTGACAGTGATGTTCGTTGCTAAATGAGACCTTTTAGCTGGACGCATGTTCGACGCACGTAAATCGAAGGGAGCTTTTTCTGAATGCACGTTATGATTACGTCACATGACTCGTCTTGACCCAAATCTACGGAAACTGCAGTAATTAATGCTCAGTTTCATGTGTACCTAATTTAAATGTCTGTCTGGTTCCCTGGGAGCTGGATCTTTTTTGGAATCTGATAATTTTAGTCTTTTTGACGTTGACGGTCAGGGCCCAGGTCTGACAGTATTGCTGCAGCAGGTCCAGGTTCTGCTGTAGACCCTGAGCAGTGGGGGACAGCAGAACCAGGTCATCTGCATACAGCAGGAGTTTAATCGCCGAGTTGTGTAGAGCGAGGCCAGGCACTGAAGACCGCTCTAAAACAGAGGCCAGTTCGTTGATGTGTGTGGGTTTTATATTTATATTTATATTTATATTTATATATATATATATATATATATATATATATATATATATATATATATATATATATATATATATATATATATATATATATATTAGTGTCGGACTTAAACAGCAGCCCTTTCTCACTCCATGCTCCTCGAGGTATGAAATTAGTTTCTGTCATTTTATAAAACAAACCGTTATGCCAAATGGAGTCAAAAGCCTTTTTGAAGTCAATAAAACAGGTGAATATTTTAGAATTGTTTTGAATAGCGTATTCTTTCAGTGAGGATGTGTAGGGTGTAAATATGGACAGCTGTGCGGTCATTTGGTAAAAATCCAATCTGACGTCTACTCAGGACGTTGTGCTCAGTAAGGACGTTTAAAAATCTTGAGTTAAATACTACACATTATCTCCCCCAGATTTCTGTTCACACAATTGCCTCGGTAATTATTAGGGTCAAATTTATCTCCGCTTTTATAGATTGGTGTTATTAGACCTTGGTTCCAGATTTCAGGGAAAAAAATCCTTACGCTCAGAACCAAATTGAAGAGTGGCTAATTGAAATGTAGAGCTGGTGTGTTCAAGCATTTAATTTAGGATTCCATCAGGTCCTGATGCTTTCTTTGGTTTCAGATTGGTTAATGCTTTTTTTTTTTTTTTGGTGAAGTTTTTGAATAGAGGAATCTAAAGAGTTTGGTTTAACGGTTATCTTTAATTCCAGTTCTTCAAGCTTTCGGTTTGTTATTTTGGTCTGAATTTGTTTCGGGTTCTATATTTTTAAAACGTGTTTGGAAATGGGTTGTCCAGATATCCCCGTCTTGAATTGCCAGCTTGTTGTGCTTTCTTTCTTTTAGTTTGTTCCGGTTGTCCCAGAATTGATGCGTGTTGATCGACTCCTCGATTAGTGTCAGTTGTTACTGTGTGGATTGTGTTTTTTGGTTCTGAGTGTATTGTTTATATTCTTTGAGTGTTTCACAGTATAGGAGTCGTATGTTTGGTTGTGTTTGGATCTCTGTTTTTTTGTTCCTTGATCATTTCCTGAGTTCTTTTCTTAAATTTTGACAAATCATCTGTCATCTTTTTTTTGGTTTTGATGTCATTCTGATTTTCAATTTAGCCTTCTCTGCTGTACTTTTGAAGTCCATATTGATATTTTGAACTGCCTGATTGACTCCTCTTTTACTGTGGTGTCCAGAAAGGTGTTTAATAGTGTTTGAATTTCTTGACTGCTGATTGCTTTCTGGAGCTCGTCGCTGCTGTTTTCATCCCATCTGTAGGATTTGTGGATGTTGTACAGCTTACTTGGCTGTGTGTGTGTGTGTGTGTGTGTGTGTGGTGTGGTGTGGTTTTTTTCTGTCTTTTTAATGAACACAGTAATTTGGCTGTGATCAGACAGAGGGGTTAGTGGTTTGACAGTGAATGTACTGAGAGAGAAAGCGACTAAATCTGTTATCATGTATCTAGTACAGTGCAATCTACTGTACTATTCCCAAGACATGAGCACAGTGTGCATCGTCCTAAAGAGTCCCCTCATATCCTACCACTGATGATGTACAGACCCAGACTTCGACTACAGACCTCTCTCTCTCTCTCTCTCTCTGTGTGTGCTTTCTCACTTTCTCTCTGCTTTCTCACTTTCTCTCTCTCTCTCTCTCTCTCTGCTTTCTCACTTTCTCTCTATCTGCTTTCTCACTTTCTCTCTCTCTCTCCTTTCTCACTCTCTCTCTGCTTTCTCACTTTCTCTCTATCTGCTTTCTCACTTTCTCTCTCTCTCTGCTTTCTCACTTTCTCTCTCTCTCTGCTTTCTCACTTTCTCTCTGCTTTCTCACTCTCTCTCTGCTTTCTCACTTTCTCTCTATCTGCTTTCTCACTTTCTCTCTCTCTCTCTCTGCTTTCTCACTTTCTCTCTCTCTGCTTTCTCACTTTCTCTCTCTCTGCTTTCTCACTTTCTCTCTCTCTGCTTTCTCACTTTCTCTCTCTCTGCTTTCTCACTTTCTCTCTCTCTCTGCTTTCTCACTTTCTCTCTCTCTCTGCTTTCTCACTTTCTCTCTCTCTGCTTTCTCTCTCTCTGCTTTCTCACTTTCTCTCTCTCTGCTTTCTCACTTTCTCTCTCTCCCTCTCTCTCTCTTGCTCTGCTTTCTCACTTTCCCCCTCTCTCTCCCTTTCTCTCTCTCTTTCTCTCTCTCTTGCTCTGCTTTCTCACTTTCTCTCTTTCTCTCTCTCTCCCTCTGCTTTCTCACTTTCCCTCTCTCTCTCTCTCTCTCTCTCTCTCTCTCTCTCTGTTTTCTCACTTTCTCTCTCTCTTGCTCTCTCTCTTGCATCTTTTCTTTTTCTTCTTCTTTCTCTTTCTCCCTCACCTTCTCTTTCTGTTTCTCTAACCTTCTTACACACACACAGCTGTTTCCCCCCCCAGTCTTAAGAAACTTGTTGAACCTCATTTTACGCAATGCCATGTTAGGAAAATTTAAATCAGACCATCATAAAGACATAAAAGCATGTTTCATGGATTATTTACATTCTCTTTAAATTTAAACTAGGCTCGGTATTAATTATTTACAAAGACGGTGCACACAGTAATCAGGTGCTGATGAGTGCTGGTGTTTATTTCCATGCCACGTTTTAATCCAGAAGCACAAACACACACACTCACTTCTGAAGGCTATTATATCTGCTGGCTTGTGTGAGCCTTTAATCAAATGCAGCAGGTCATTTATTGTGCAGTATGCTGACCTCTCCACCGGCACTGCTGCTGTGCTGCTCTCTGTTTTTCAAAGCTACCACCTGCATTATTTATAAAAGGGGAAAAGAGAAGCAGGGCAGGTGTGTGTGTGTCCAAAGAAATGGACAAGGTCCCTCATGGATAGCCCAGGGCTATGACCTCATCAACAGAGGCTCAGGCAGGGTCATTTGTGTTACACATTGCTACCTTCATGCAGGAAAACAAACCCACACACACGCGCACACACACGTTGTGTGAAGTGGGATGGCTTCATTAATATTCACACCAGGTTTGATGTGTGTAGTTACCTTGGTAACACTTTCTCCTTATATAATGTCTATATACATTCTGAAAGTTTATATATATGCTTACATGTATACTGTTAATTATGTAAAGTTCTAGAATTTACTAAAGTTGTAAAGTGTGTGTGTGTGAGACATTGATTATTTTTCCCATATCAACATCTCCTGATGTGTTTTACTCCT